>NC_070612.1:59683893-59978893 GCF_027172205.1 Podarcis raffonei | reverse complement strand
CTCCCATTGAGTCACAGCACAGCCGCCACCAAGAAACCAGTGCTGTGACTCCCTTAAGATTAATATTATGGATTGACATCTTTCAGATGTTTATCACTCTGAGAAAAATAAAATAAACATTGGACTGATTAGCTGCTTGTTGAATGGCATCCACTATCTCTGAGACATCGATCTATGATAATAATCTCATTGATGCAGAATTTATCTTTTAGATGCTCTCTGCCCATTTGGTGGTTCCTCTTCATTGAGCAAGAGGAATGTTATTAGTTTCACATGCACATGAGAGGCATTGTGGAAAGTGAGGAGCTTGAAGGAAGCAGCTGTGTTATGTTCATTTTAGATTCAGATATACCATGTTTGGGCGTTAGCATTCCTGTCTGGTGCTGGATCCTTATACTTCCTTCTCAGCCAGCACTAGCCAGCTACACTAATGCCAAACACAACCTAACAAAAATAGGGCAATCTAAGTTCCTTCTTCTAAGCTACATGTTCCCTCATCACATAGGCAGTAAAAAATCACTTCACACACACACACACACACACACACACACACACACCTCCAGGGATCCTATGTAAAACCATATCCATGTTTGTTGTTGTTTTGTTGTTTAGTCATTTTGTTGTCCAACTCTTCGTGACCCCATGGACCAGAGCACACCAGGCACTCCTGTCTTCCACTGCCTCACACAGTTTGGTCAAACTCATGTTCGTAGCTTCGAGAACACTATCCAACCATCTCATCCTCTGTCGTCCCCTTCTCCTTGTGCCCTCCATCTTTCCCAACATCAGGGTCTTTTCCAGGGAGTCTTCTCTTCTCATGAGGTGGCCAAAGTATTGGAGCCTCAGCTTCAGGATCTGCCCTTCCAGTGAGCACTTCTATGTTTATCCACTTTATATAGACCCCTGTCTTCATATAACCACAACTTCAGAGAAAAGGGAAAAACCGCATCTGCTCATTTGGCTGTTACTGTATTATCTAAAAAGCACAGCGGAAACAATCCAGATGCATTAAGTTGTGCTTACTTTCTGTTGAAATCAGTAGGCCATATGTTAACTATGCTATTCACTTGTCTTACTGATTTTAGAAGGTCTTGAGCATGCTGAGGCTTCTGTAGGTCAAGCTAAATGTGACTCTGGGTGTGCAAAATTGCAAATTTAGAGCCTTTATTGAGTAAAATATATAAAATGTTATGACTGGAGTGACAGAAATGGCAAAGCATGCTGGGCTGGACTTTCAGTTCGGATCTGCCCATTCAGCCATGTTGAAATGCATAAAGTCTCAAGTAGAAAATGAGAAGTGGGGAAAGAGGCTATTATAGTGAAGCACCATGGGCTTTATCCCTGCTTCTTGTGGCCAAAAGTAAAATGAACTGAGGGCATCAGCTTCCGACGTAGCTGCACGAACCATAGCCAATAAGCAGGTATCCTATCTTTAAAAGACATCTGAAGACAGCCCTGTTTAGGGAAGTTTTTAATATTTAATGCTGTATTGTTTTTAACACTCAATTGGGAGCCACCCAGAGTGGCTGGGGAAACTCAGCCAGATGGGCAGGGTATAAATAAATAAATAAATTATTATTATTATTATTATTATTATTATTATTATTATTATTAGCTAGTTGTGCCTATGGACCATTCAGGAAAGTGAAATGGTGCTTTCTGAGGTTCCACCTTATGTCCTTCTCACAAATACACACACAAACACACACCGGCATCCCATTGAGTGAGAGGTATATTTCTGGTAGAGATAAGATTATTTGCTCCAAAGGCATTTTTAGAAAAGAAAGCTTATGAACACTCCACGCTCCCCAATTTCCTCACCTCCCTCCAGAAGTGGATAGCAAGCAGGTAGAGTAACATGTACTTAACCTCCTGGTCGCAGTCTTGCTGATACATATTGGGAGGGTGAGGGATGAGACAGATTGCCAGTGCAGCCTCACAGCAGCAACCTCCAAGCCGCCTCACCCCTCTCCCTCCCAGTAAACAGTGACAATGCCACTTCCAGGAGGTCGAGTGCATGCCATCGCCACATCCTGCCAGCTTCTCCTTTTTGCCTCACTTAAAGAGAGATAACCACTTCTTTTTGCAGAATTTTCTTCTACCATTTTTTGTGGTGTTGACTATTTCCCTTCCATAATTCTCCAGAAGAACTCCGGCTTTGAAGCATTATGGAGCCAACCAAAATGGCAGCCAAGCTACCAATAGAGACGCTGGTGCTGCCTCACCACCGGAACAACAACAAAAACTTTAGGAAACAAAGAGACTGCTACAGCCACTACTGATCGTGACCTCCAGCACTGAGAGGTCTTGCAGAATTCGTTCTGCCCATAGGGGGGGGAAAATCAGTGCTCCCGCCAATTTCTCTGCCCACAAACAGGGTGGAGAAATTTCAAGAGGCCATTGGCACCTCTCTAATTCTGGCGCCTGTATCTGTGGAGTTCTCAGGTGCATGGCAGTCACAGTTTTGAGTCAGTCTGTGTTGACTGCCAGCCATGAGACCCACCCTGTGCAGTTGGTTGCAAATTTTAAAATAGTTGCAAATTTTAAAATAGTCTTTGTTTCTAAAAGCTTTGAAATGCTCTCTGTCAGGCTTCTGGTTCTGCTCTGCCTTTAATGGAAGCAGCCCCCACAACAGCGGGAGATCATTGGCAAAGGAAAAACAAGGATGATTGAGGGTAATTATCCTTGCAAGTTCCCCCCAGGGACAGGAGGGAACGGCTTCACACACAGTTCATCTCAGTACCCGGCTCTCACTCCAGCATGGATTGCAGGAGGCAGGGAGGCAATGAGTGCAAAAGCACTTCACCTGCCGAAAACCCTCCTACGCCGCCATTAAAAAGCAGAGGTTCTTCTGTTAAATAGAGCTTAATTTGAACTAAAGTACAGGTGCATTCTAGAAGAGATGAGATCACAAACTGTGGACAGAACCAGCTGTAAGGTTGTTAAGGTTTGAGCTTGAGAGAAGACTTCATTCAGTGTAAAAGACGGGGGAGGGGGAGGGGAGCCTACGGTTTCTTTATATAAAGTTTTCTTCTCCACATTTATTATTCGGCACTTTGAATGTTAGTTCAAATTATATTTGTACAAGTGAGGAGGGACGAAATTGGATTATAGATATGGAATATAACATTAAACAGAACTGTGTGTGTAAAAAAGGGAGGGAAGGGAGGGAAGCTTTATTTTGCAAAAGGTTTACAGTGGAAACTTAGAGCTGACTCTTCCCCATCCTTTATTATTTACGGAATGAACTGAATAATGCTAAAAGGACTTGGAATTTAATTGAGTTGAATTGAAAGTATAATTGCTCATTTATCTTCAGTTGGATGGAAGGATGAAAGGAGTCTGTGAAATGCCAAGGAACTGATAAGGTTCATTATTGAATCATCTGCAGTTCGACAGACCACTCCTCTTCCCAGGCTGAGAGGAAAAATGGTGAAAACAGGTTATTTATTGTGACAGAGTGACTTTTGCAGCTGTTGTTAGAGTTGCAAAACAATGAAGCATGGGACAGAGTGAGGGAGAAATAGCTGGAACAAAAATGCGACATCAGCTCCTCCCAAGGCATGATGGATAACAGCAGCAACTGGGAAAAGATAGACATAGCATTTTACTAGGACAGGAAGAAACACCACGGACAGAATAATTGCCACACGCAGGAAGAACAAGGATGTAGTTTGAGTGCCTCACTTGCAGTTTTATAAATCATTTAATGTGTCAACACAAATAGAAGTTATTAATATTGCAGTTGTTGTATAAGGGATTATTATTATTATGACCGGAATATAATTGAAATTAATAAGATTTTGGAAAGCAGAAATAAAGAAAATCATCAAATCACGAATTCTAGCATGCAGGGGGGCACCTTATCTAAATTATATAATTCGATATTTGAACGATTGGTATTAGTAATTGTATTATAAATTGGTATTGTTATAATGAGGCTATTATTGGATTGTAATTGAAAACTAATAAAAAATATTTTTTTAAAAAAATGAAATGCTCTCTGTCAGTCAAGCCAACCTTTTCCATTCAGTCTAATCCTGAACTTTGATTTAGTAGTAATGTTGGAAAATACACACATATAAAAAATAATAACAATAATCATGGTTAAAGAAGAAGAGGAAGAAGACAAAAATGGGTGGGAAACTATGTGATGGAAGTAAATAATTGCTTGACAGAAACTTTGCGGCAGGAGAGAGCTGACACTGTATAGCACATATTTCATGAATAATGAGAAGAGTTTCAGCAATGTGCAATCACTGCCTATTGGGTCAGAAATTTCACATTAGTGGATCCATCAGAGCAGATCGGTGTCATAAAGACACTTTCCTCTGAAGTAACCCTACCTTTTCCTTTGCTGAATTCCCATCTCTCACTTGTACAGGTGCAGGCAGAAGAGAGAGTGTACCTTTCTTACAAAGTGATCTAGAACATTCCTTAACTGGATGAGGGTTCCGCCATCTCTGATGAGGAAGGGCCAAAGGGCCAAAGATCTCTATATCATTCCCTGGAACCTTCAAGTAGGGCTGGAAAAGACTCCCTGACTAAAATCCTGGAGAGCAACCATGAACCAGGGCTGGGTGGATCATTGATCCGACCCAGGATAAGGCAGCTTCCAGTGTTCATACAGTTACTGTCCTTGACACCTGCAGCCAATCTGCAAGTTTAATTAATGTCTGTATCTTTATATCCAAACTAAGAATATCTGGAAACGTTTCTGGGTTTTGTAATGCTTCATATCTGCATGTAACCTTTCGGATCAAGGTGAAGAGGAATGTTCTAAGAAAGTGCTGAGAAGGTGAATGTTTAAATGGCATGAGTCTGATCCACATGCTGCATTCCTTTATTACTATTATTATTATTATTATCATCATCATCATCATCATCATCATTTTTGCCATAAGACTCCACAATGGGATACAGCAACTAAAAATATAGTATATATAATATTAATATCTACTTTAATATATAATATACTTTAATATTAAAACAAATTACAAATATGAAAATAGGATGTGTCCTGAAAATATAGCTCACACAGGGTAAAGAAGAACTTCTTCAGCATATGAAAGTGCCCAATACACCTCTATTTTGTGTGTATTTGTGTGTGTGTGTGTGTGTGTGTGTGTGTGTAAAATTCCATAACTTTGGGGCTGCCACAGAGAAGGCCAACTCTCAGAGCACCCCCCTCCCCAGGCTCTGAGGGCAAAGGAACTACCAAGAGGGCCCCCTCTTAGCATTTGAGAGGGTCTGTATGGAAGGAGATGATCTTTCAGGTATTTGGGGCCTAAGTCATTTAGGGCTTTAAACACTAATATGGACACCTTCAGTTCATCCCAGAAACGGAAAAGGCAACTAGTGCAGCTATTTTAAAATGGGAGCTATGTGAGTTCTAAATGGAACCCCAGCCAATAATCTGGCACAGAGGTGAATTTAGGGCAGTGTAAGATGGGCCCTCAAAGCTCCGTATGTGCTTGTCCAGCTTTGGGAAGGAGCTGTGAGGGCTCTGACAAGGTCCTAGAGTCCTCCTGCCTCTTTGTCCAGGCTGGGCAAGTGCTCACTGGACTTTGGGAAGGAGATGGGAGGGCTTCAGGACTCTGCCAGAGCCTTGTGCTGTCAAAGCCCAACTGGGGGGAGGGCATCAAATGGCCTCTCACAGGGCGGCATATTACCAAAATCCACCCTGTCTGGCAGTTGCATTTTGGACCAGCAGAAGTTTCTGAATTGACTTCAAAGGCAGCCCCTCTTATAGAACCTTGTAATAATCCAGTGGGACGCGGGTGGCGCTGTGGGTAAAAGCCTCAGCGCCTAGGACTTGCCGATCGAAAGGTCGGCGGTTCGAATCCCCGCGGCGGGGTGCGCTCCCGTCGCTCGGTCCCAGCACCTGCCAACCTAGCAGTTCGAAAGCACCCCCGGGTGCAAGTAGATAAATAGGGACCGCTTACTAGCGGGAAGGTAAACGGCGTTCCGTGTGCTGCGCTGGCTTGCCAGAGCAGCTTGTCACGCTGGCCACGTGACCCGGAAGTGTCTGCGGACAGCGCTGGCTCCCGGCCTCTAGAGTGAGATGAGCGCACAACCCTAGAGTCTGTCAAGACTGGCCCGTACGGGCAGGGGTACCTTTACCTTTACCTTTACTAATAATCCAGTAGAGAAGTTGCCACAGCAAGTCATGTGTGTCCAAACAATTTCTTGGTTGCTGAACCCAGGACACCTCCATAAATCCATCCACAACTCACCATGTGGGAGGACCTCTACCTGATTAATGCCCCATGGCTCAGGTGGGTTTTGACCACACTGGCAATGCAGAGTTGCATAGGTGTGGTTCTGATCTGCCTCGAATGCAGATATGGGGAGAGCTGCTCATAGGAATGGCTCCTAAAAGGATGTGGCTGTATGGGCAAAGTGTGCTCAAGGTTGCAAGCCCTACGCACATTTACTATGGGAGTGAATCCTATTGAATTTAATGGGACCTGATTCTAAATGTAATTAGGATTAGGCTGCAGGGAGTATCTGTTGCTTTTTCTCAAGAGCTTTGAGAACAGTTTACCCTCTGGCAGCAAATATAAGCAACTGGTGCGCACCTCTGATGTAATATATATGAATAGATGATGACTATCCCAGGGTACTATTAATTTACCACCCTAGATTCTTATTATTTGTTTTGCAGGAGGTGGGGTACAAGTCTTCTACTACAAGCAACATATGAGATTAGCAAACTGCTCTTTATGATGCAGTAAAAAAAAACCAATTCCCTTGTTGTCTTCTTCCTCCCTCCCTGTTAAGCCATCCCAGTGCAGCGCTGACTGAAATCCCCGGCTGTGATGGAGAGGCCTGAATTATTCATCCGCGTGCTAATGGCAGGTGATGAGATCTTTTCACACGATGGCCCTGTCAGGAGGTGTTTATCACTCTGTTTCCCCGGCAGCTCTGCCATTACTGCAGGGCCAAAAGACAGCCCCTCCTCGCACAAGGCCTGACATGTATCAGCAGACGTAGCACATTAAAGATGCCTCTCTCTTTTTGCCTGAGAGGTCATCTGAAGGTTATTATGAACAAATTATTTCTTCATTTCCGCTGACTGAGTAGATAGCCTTAATGATCTGTCACTTAGCAATAGGCTGCCTGTTCAAACATAAAGCATGGCACACTGATGGGCTTCTAACTAAAATCGGTTCGTTTTAGCTATTCTCTTGTCAAGCATGTTTCCAAGATACATATACTATTTACATATTCATGAGCCTCGACAGACACTGGTGCCATGAGAAGGCCTGTCTGATAATGGGATACAAGTTTGTACTGTGTCCTAAGGCACTCAAAGTCTATTAAGCGAATAAACTTGATTCTGTTCTGTTCTGCCTAGGTGGTACTTTTCAGTCTCTATGGCAGCTCAAGCCAATATTTGTCTTGGTTCCCCCGACCTCCGTGCCTCTCTCCCTGTCTTCCACATCAAAGAGTTAATTCCATTGTAGAAAATGGATATTTTAAAAAGAAAGGGATGGTAAACAATGGCATAACAAAATTTGGGAAATAGCTTTCCTAACAAAGCTTACTTACTACAGAGAACTGCAAGAAAAGCAAGTCTCTAATAAATTTATAGAACGGCAAAGCATTTTTGTTAACCATTGCAATACTCCATTTCAAGACAACACCTGGCCTTGCACTTTGTTCTCACTTATATGACTGTAAACAATCTCACCTGTTTATATAATTCCTTGGCTTATTCACTAAAACTACAAATATGCATGGAACCATAGAGCTGTAGAGTTGGAGGACACCATGAGCATCATCTAGTCCAGCCCCTGCAATGCAGGAATCTTTTGCTCAATGTGGGGCTTGATCCTATGATTCAAAGCTTAAGAGTCTCACGCTCTACTGATGGAGCTATCCCTCAGCATCCCTGTAAGGAAACAATAATATTTAAGGTTAATTACTTTTTTCTATTCTTTTCATTCCTTTAAAAAAAAAGACTTTTAAAATCTCTCTTTGTGTGTATGTGTGTGTACACACAAAACATATCTGGGTAGATTAGATATTTATGTGTTAGTTTTTCCCCTCTATTTGTAAGTACAGTGGTATCTCAGGTTACAGACGCTTCAGGTTATAGACTCTGCTAACCCAGAAATAGTACCCCGGGTGAAGAACTTTGCTTCAGGATGAGAACAGAAATCACGTGGTGGTGGTGTGGCGGCAGCGGGAGGCCCCATTAGCTAAAAGTGGTGTTTCAGGTTAAGAACAGTTTCAGGTTAAGAACGGACCTCCAGAACGAATTAAGTTCTTAACCCGAGGTTAACACCCCTTGGGAAGGGACTAACTCAGGGATCAGCAAACTTTTTCAGCAGGGGGCCGGTCGACTGTCCCTCAGAACTTGTTGGGGGCCGGACTATATTTTGAAGGAAAAAATGAACAAATTCCTATGCCCCACAAATAACCCAGAGATGCATTTTAAATAAAAGGACACATTCTACTTATGTAAAAACACGCTGATTCCCAGACCATACACAGGCTGGATTTAGAAGGCGATTGGGCTGGATCCGGCCCCTGGGCCTTAGGTTGCCTGCTCATGGACTAACTCTATGTAGCTGTATCTTGATATGCCATCTAACTGTTAACTTTTTTCGCCCAGAAGGGCCAAAGAGAGACATGCTTTCATTTAAATTCCAAATAGATGGATCTGGAGACTGCTGCTCAGGCAAAACAAAAGAGGAATTATAAGGAAAACTAAAATAGTTGCAATGAGAATAATGAAATAATGAAATTTCATATCCACAGGTCTTCAGACACCAAAGTCAAATAAATCTGTCTGCTGTCGAGAGCCCTTGAAACCTTCTGTTTTAAATTATATTGCCTGTTTTAAGTCAAATTGTCTGTATAAGAAAGGCTTGGCTACTTAATATAAGAGGTCTTTTTGGCTGCTCCTTCTTGGGTATTCCCCATCATGGAAGTGAGGAGAGGGAGGATGTGCTTATGGCTCTGCTATCTCCGTTGAGTTCCCAATGACTTGATCCCACAGGGGTCTGTATGCAGTGGGACTGAATAGCTGCAGCAGGAGGTCCACGATACATGGAGAGGCTCTTCACATGATTCAGAAGCCTGCTGCAGATCAAGGGCCGTGGGGCTGGGCCTCTTTGGACATCACAGAATGGGACATCACCACCATTATGGTGGTGGAGGGTCACCTGAAAAGAGCTTTTGGGAGCTTGTTGTTCTGGGAGTAGCAGAAAGCAGTTTCCGGTTAGTTTAAGATAGGACTTTGCAGAATGTTGGCCCATTTCAGTTTTCTGCAAAAAAAAGGAGCTTTTTGAAGGTGATATGGTTACTGATTGTGATCTTTCACCTTTTTTGAAGTCTGTTTGTTGACGTCACTTCCCCTGTCTGCTGCTTCTCTATGATTTCTTCCTTAGGGCTAGCTTTTGACCTATAGAACCATCTGAAACTACCAGGTATTAGGTAGTGAAGGGTGATGACATCACAGCTCTGTGTAGGCAATCCAGTTTGTCTACATACTCATGCTGCTAAGATCAAATGAAGTTGATTAAGAGTGGCAAGAAGGCCTTTCAGACTGGAACACCCTAGCTAACTGCCAGGATGCCACCAAGCTTAAAAGCCTTTTCAGAGGAATGTTCCCAAATATGCAACCATTCCCTTTCACAGAAAAATAGCTGCAAGTGGGGAAATTGCCTACACTGGGGAAAACACTTGTGAGAATTGCCACCCCTGTTCCGCACAGCCTCAGCTAACACATTTGGAATGAATTCCTTCTCAGATGGCACTCATATATCTATAATGGAAGGAAACTGCCTTATGTTCATTCATCAAGATTAACACAGGGGTTACACCCACACAGGTTAGCTTTCATTTAATGCACATGGCTTACACACACACACACACACACACACACACACACACACACACACTCCAACATGTGCACAGCCCTTTTTACAAAGATGAAATCCTGAAAATTGACTGAGCCAACCAGCCCCTCTTCTCTCAGTCCATCTTCCTCTTCAAAAAGCTGGCTATTTATGCTCAGCCCCCAGCTGCTCTGCACATGCTCTGTTGGGTTAGCATCATAATGAATAATATATCACCCCAGTTACTATAGTAGACTGAATATTCATTTTCATAAATAAGGTTATATGTATCTTTGATAAATAGATTACCATTTAAATAAGAATCAGTGTGATTATCATGCTAGCAATTAGATAATGTTAAATTGAGCAAAGTGCTGTTTTTGTTAATTATATCTATTTGTTTAAACAAAACCGCAGAGGACACAAGAAGAGTACAGAAGCTATTAAACACACAAAAAATAAATAAATCCATAAGTGTTTAATTGTAGGTCCATGTTAAAAGCAGTAGTAGCTAAGTGGGGACCACATATACAATTCTTGTTTTTCAAACTAATTCTGATGACTTCTATTAAAAGTGTATAGAAAAGTTTCAAAATGAAACAAAACCTTATATAAAGTTTGTAATATGAATGAAAGTGTTATTAACATTGCAGTAAATTTTAAATATATTGGAATTAAAAGTTTAAATGCAGGTACTTTAGAGAACGTAATTTCTGATGGTTTGACAGAAGAATAAACTACCTCAGACTTCTTTGGGGGGTTGGGTGGCCATCTGTCAGGGATTATATAGCTGTGATTTGTGCATTGTCAGGGGGTTGGACTAGATGACCCTTAGGTCCCCTTCCAACTCTACAATTCTATGATTCTAAGTAGAGGAGTAATACATCAGATGTACCTAGTTAGATCATGGGTTACAAGAGGATATGGATGCAACACATTTAACCCAAATCCAATGTCACTAGCTTCTCTGGCCTTGATTACAACTGTACCAAAAGTGTAACATTGCCAGAAAATGTACATCCAGATTAATAGTGCAATCCTATACAGTGGTTCCTCAGGTTAAGAATTTAATTCATTCTGGAGGTTTGTTCTTAACCTGAAACTGTTCTTAACCTGAGGTACCACTTTAGCTAATGGGGCCTCCTGCTGCCGCCACACGATTTCTGTTCTCATCCTGAAGCAAAGTTCTTAACCCAATGTACTATTTCTGGGTTAAGGGAGTCTGTAACCTGAAGCGTATGTAACCCGAGGTACCACTGTACATGTTTAGCCAGAAGTAAGCCCCACTGATTTCAATTTTGGTGAACATTGATATATGAATTTCTTATGTACTCCTTGTTTTAAAAAAAATGTTGAGAATGGATGTTCTTTGAACTAATTTAAAAGTTGGTTATGACATCATGTAAAGACTCTTTCAAAAAAAATTATAATGAAGCATAAAGTTCTCTGGAGTGATAATTGAAAGCATATTTGGCTTCTTAAAAACTAGATTTAGTTGCCTGAATAAATCTGATGACACATGCTTTCTTGGAACATTTTATGTTGCCCACTTAACCTTTTCTGGTGATAAAACATACTTTACTTTTAGTGGAAGAAGCAAAGTAATGAATCAGAACAAATTATTGAAATAAATGAACCAACAAATTGTTGGCAAGGTACTATACAACTTATAAGTATAGAACCTGAATGTTTAGGAAATGGCAATGACAACATCAGACTGATATTTTTAATTTGCACTCCAAATCTAGGGATTGTAGGCAGTTTTCCATTAACCTCAAGGTAATCTATCAAACCCTAATTTGAAAAAACTACATGTTTAAATGTTTCTCTTAATAAGCATCTATGAAATTACATACTGAAATAAGAGTGGATGTAATTCCAAGTTACCTTTCAATGTTATCATTATTTTCAGGCTGAGATCCAGAAAGCCTGCTATGTGGATGAGAGGAAATGGCACTGTGTATGTCTACTCAGAAGTAACCCACAGTGAGTTCAATGGAGTTTACTCCCACAAAACTGTGTGGAGGATAGCAGTCTAGAAGTTGACTTCTCTCTCTCTCATTCTCTTGCAATTGAGATTTCTCATGAATGCATTCCTGTGTGGCAAAATGCATGTTTTACTATGTTGAGTGAAACTTTTCGTTCTGGCCATTTTTGAGAACATTGTTAAAATGACTTCTATCAGAAAGTCGGAGAGGGAAGATACGCCCAAATGCAAAGCTACATAGTGAATGGAAGATCCAGAACAATGATATCTGAGTTATGTTGTTCAGATAAGTGAGCTGGCGTTTGTCCGCAGACACCTTTCCAGGTCTTGTGGCCAGCATGACTAAACCGCTTCTGGTGCAACAGAAATGCTGTTTACCTTCCTGCCACAGCTGTACCTATTTATCTACTCGTGTTGGTATGCTTTCGAACTGCTAGGTTGCCAGGAGCTGGGACAGAGCAACAGGAGCTCACCCCGTCGTCTGGACTCGAACTGCTGACCAGCAAGCCCAAGGGGCTCAGTGGTTTAAACCACAGCACCACCCGCTGCTACCATAAGTGTGTGGCATTGAAATGTAACATGGGTTGAGGCAAAGACTGTGTGCAATGTATCTGGGAGCAAGCCACCAAGTCTCTTCCCTTTCCCTGTCTCTAGTGCATTTCCTTGAAAGTCCTCTCCTCTGCACCCCCCAAAAACCCCTCTGCCTGAGGTTTAATATTTTCCATGTGTGTGTTTTAACAAAAAAGTGGGTGGTGATGGTGATGATGAAATTGGGGGTGACACACACCTCATGCATATGCATGAGAGCATCCTGCTCCTATATGGGCCTCTCCAGATGTAAGCCAGTATTCCCACACACCCAAAATAATGAGAATCGCCTCACAAGGCAGAAAGGAATTACATTCCAGGCGAAACGTGCTCTGAAATTCCATATCTGTATAATAGCATTCTGAAAAGTTCATATGTGTCCTCAAGACAAAGTAATATACACTTCAGTGGGTTTAGGGTGCATGGCAGCGGTTCCCAAAATATGCTATGAGAGAACTCCCTGAGTGAGAAATAAAGTAATTAAATAATTAAAGGTCCCAATGAGTCCAAAGAACATCTTCACAAAGGAGGCTGCCTGCTCTTTCGCTGCGTGATCCCATGCTCTGATCTCACCTCCTCCCAATAAGCGTCTATGCTGGGTCAATTCAGTCACCATGTGAAGAAGAAGAAGGACCATCATCCCTTCTCATTGCAGCTCTGCTGATTAAGGCCAAACCTATATTGGTTGTGATCAACCTCTTTGTGCTTGTCCCCCACCCCTCCTAGATAGCCGCGTGTGTAGATCTGGGTCAGAAATGTGGCATGAGGAGGGAGGGCTTTAATTATTTGCCTTCCCTGCACCCTTACCCTAGATCAGGCCCCATTCCCTGTGGTTGCCAATGAAAGCTTCCCTGCCAGAGCTAACAGCATCTCACAGAAGATTTCCATCAGAGTCACAGCAGGTGAGAAGATTAGCTTCCTGTGTGTCACCATCCCAATCCTATCACATTCCCAATGGCTGCTTTTTAGTAAGGGGGGGGGACAAGCACTCAAAGGCACACACTGTGGAAAAGGCAAATTCCATGCTAGATCATTAGGGAAAGGGATTGAAAATTAAACTGGCAACACCATAATGCATAATTTGGATTACTGAGCACAGTTCTAGATGCCTCACCTCAAAAAAGGATGTTGTAGATTTGGAAAAGGTTCAGAAGAGGGCTAATCAAATGATCAAGGGTAGGCAAACTAAGGCCCGGGGGCCGGATCTGGCCCAATCGTCTTCTAAATCCGGCCCACGGACAGTCCGGGAATCAGCGTGTTTTTACATGAGCAGAATGTGCGCTTTTATTTAAAATGCATCTGTGGGTTATTTGTGGGGCATAGGAATTCGTTCATGTTTCCCCCCCAAAAAAAAATATAGTCCGGCCCCCCACAAGGTCTGAGGAACAGTGGACCGGCCACCTGCTGAAAAAGTTTGCTGACCCCTGATCAAGGGGATGGAGCGACGCTCCTATTGAAAAAAAGGTTGCTGCATTTGGGACTTCTTATCTTAGAGAAAAGGCGACTAAGAGGCCACATGAGAGACCGCTCTAAACAGACAGACAGGTATTGGACAAGATTTATCTAAGGAGCTGAGGAGAGAAATACTTCCAAAAACTGTAAGGAAGAGCAGATCACCTCTTCCATTTACAGTCTTGCCTACTAAAACTTTAATCAATACTCAACTAATGGGTGCTGTGGCTCCATGCGCTGAGTATCTCTGAAACAAAACATTCATTCTTCCTTGAACCAAATGCACAGTGACCTGACATGTTTACTTTGGGACTCAAATCTCCTTAACTTCAGCATATTTCCCCCCCAAGATTATACCCATTACTATTTATTGGTGGCATTCAAATGAATTCACCCACATAGCCAGAATTTAAGTTTTCAGTTAAGAGGCTGATAGAAAATTTACTTTGTTATACTGGGTGGACATTTAATGTTACAACGTATTTACAGTTTATAACTTTATGAACTCATTTTAACTTGCTTTTCTAGGTCTTTTTTTACTGCATTTATATCCAGAACTCAAAAGAAATATCTCATGGTCCTTGGAAGCTTTGCTATCTAATGCTTTCCTTTTTATCACAGTAAGTAGATGCCTGAATAAAACATTCCTAGGCATGCATACCTAAGTAGCACCATTTTCTTTTTGAAAGTATGCCCTACAGCGCAATCTTATATATGTCTACTCAAAAGTCAGTCTCGTTGAGTTCAATGAAGCTTACTTTCCAGTAAGTGGCTATAGGATTGCTACCTTAAATACAGCACTGAAACAGGTTGTGATTTACCACTCTTAGGTCTACACTCAGACTGGAAAAGTTTGCTTTGATTTCTGAGTAGAATGATAATATATTTGCTTATTTAGATTTGTATTTTAAGAATGCATATATGTTTTTTAAAGTTTGTTTTTCACCTTGTAAACAGAATAAAAATGGTTAGGTAATAATTTAAAATGCATGCAATTTAACAAAGTAGTTTCCAGAGGTACCAATCTTGCAGTCACAAAATTACTCAAAAAGTTGCAGAAAGTGGTCATATCTTGTGAAACATTTTTTACTAAGATGTTGAAATTCTGTACACAGAGTTTCAACACACTTTGATTCCCTGCCACGACTTTATTGCTTACTGTGAGTGTTTGGTAGTTAATGTGATAAGCCAGTGTAAGGATAGGAAAATGCAATATTCACATTTCAGTATATAGCGTTTGGTGCTTTAATGAAGACATGAGGATAGATTTCTGCATCTCTCCAAGTGCACTGTGTTTACTTAAAATATTATACTGCATTTGGGGTAAGGGGAAAGAGAATAAATGGAGGCCTATTTCATACTAAAACTGCCATGGCTAAAGAAAGTCCTCTTGATTATAAGACGGCCAGAAATGAAGAAATGCACCCCCCAAAAGAAGACAGATTTGCATAACATTTGCATAGGCTAATTCATATGTATAGATGCAAGTTTAGAAACAATTGCAAACATTTAAGTGGAAACATAATTCATCTCTCCATAGTGAGGAAGGCTGTGAGTCGGTGACTGCAGGCCTGCTATGCTGTTCAGGTGCTCACTGTTAGTGGATGACTTCCAGGCCCCTGCTTTCCCTTGGGGTTCTTTTGTTTTTAAACTGGACTTGGACCAGACATCCCTTCAAATAAAGGACTCCTTAAAACAGAGGAGTATTCTCTGTAAAGTAGCACACATGGCTACCCTACTTATTTATAAGAACTGCATTGAAATGTACTTCCCAGTTCTGCAAGATCGAAACACGATGAACCTCCAGTCTGCATGTTACACAGAATGAGTTAGCTCACTGCACCAGCCTAGATCAAAAGCACAGGGAACCACACACATATGCACATAAATGTTCCCCTAAGTCAAAAAGGCTAGTCCTTGCAACATGACAGGAGGTGTTGGGGTGCACATAGCTACATGAAATCCAAGGAGCTCTATCCCAGAATCCTCAGTCACCAGGGATTCTGGGATGCACCTCTCAGGTTGCATGGTGCTTAGAACAGCAGACTCCCATAGCCAGACTTGCTTGTCACAGAAGAGGGCTGAAAAAGTTATTTACTTTCCGACTGCTTCTCTGCTTTACAAACTCAACAAAATCCTAGGGTACCCACTTAGTCCCTGATAAGTGGGTATAAGACTGCAGCCTAAGGGAACAAAACCAACTCATTAACTACATAAGGTGGGGGAACTGTCTACAGTGGCAGAGGAAGCCACTCAGGTGCCTGGGGTGGTGCACCCAGGGGTGAGGGTGGGGTGAGGCACACCGCAGGCCCTGCGGAGTCTGTCTGCCTCCTCCTATTCAGCCGCCCTATAGCTGGGAGGGAGGCAGTGGATGGACCGTTTGGGCAGCGTGGAGCCTGTGCGCGCCCCAGCCACTATGTCTCTCTCAGGAGAGACAAGTGGCTCGGGCATGCTGCAGCCCCTGCGGTGAGTGCCACCTGGTGTTTTGTCACCCCCTCAGTGGTGACACCCAGGGTGGCCCACACCCACCACACACCCTTCCTCCGCCCCTGACTGTCTACCCAGGATGACTGGCATGCTGAATACTAGCATGAACAATATTATTATTAGTTCCTCATAAGGAAGTGCTTAAGTGAACTCACCTAAGTGAGCCATCTAACCATTTGTGTGATCTGATTAGGTGAAGTGAAATTCTATGGAGACATTCAACAAACGGTTTCATATCCATTGCCTCTATAATAATTTATTTGGGTATAGGTATGCTGGACATATGGGGTTGTGCCCAGTTAAATCACTGGGTCCCCTGTATTGTCCCTGAATCTTCCCCAGAGGGTTAGGCGAACTCCCAGAGGAGGTGGGACCTAAAGGGGGAGGAGTGGAAAAGGAAGTTGCACTGGGTGCACAGAAGTAACTTCACACATGCAATGATTTAGTTTGGATACAACCCATGGCATTATTGACAGAGAAAACCCTATCAGGAAATTGTCTTCCTCAATCAGACTTGGTGGCTATGGAAGCCATGGTCCCTCAAAATAATGGCGGAAGAAGCTAATGTGCTCATGTTTCCAAACCTTGTGAGAACAGTGAGTATACCTGGGGGATCCTACCAGGGATGTGGGGGGAAATTTGTTCAGTTCACATTTTAATATGAAGATACTTGGCATGCAAAAACACATTCTGTTGGAGAAAATTACTTGGAAAAATGTGTGTGTTAGGAGAAATGAGTATGGAATTTCATGCAGACTTTTAAAAAAATTAAAAATCACAAACTGATATGAAAATGGAACAAACAGAATTTGAGATTGGAAAAATGACAACTGGGGGAAAATGAAATTGAAAGATTAGCCCAGCCATAGATCCAATATACACCCAAGGCCCACATCTCCTCCCTTCACACAATACTTGCACTTTTCATTCATAGAACATCTGGTCAGCAGCAGCTGGCCAGATTCCTAAAAACACATAAGCTTGGCATGATGGTGGTGGCTTCTTGTGTTATCCAACACTTGTATGTAGGGGATACACACTGGTGCTGCCGGTTTAGAGGCTCCTTGGGCTGTGGGGTCCCAGACCTGTACCCACTGGTCTGACACTAGTGATGCCACTAATCTGAATCAAATGGCAATGGTCCACACAAACCATGCCTATCCAAAACTTCTCAAGATTATCTCTTTTTTGTACTTCATGTTCTAAATTCTCGGTGTCACTCGATGTTTCCTCATCTAGTTCTTGCATGTGTCACTGCTGAATGAAGCACATTCATATTCATACTGATGGTGTGTGTTTAAAAATAAATTAATAAAGAAGCAAAAGGAGGGGCAATACACTGTTGCTCTATATTTTGGATGCACAAAGGTTGTTGCGTGGCCTGATCAGCAGCATGTGTACCTGGCAAATGTCAGCAAGAAAAGATTGCGAGTGTTGTGACTCAGGAAGCGAGTGGACTGCTAAGCCTTGCACAATGACGACACTTCATTCTCTCTGTACTTATTACACACAAACCCGAAGGCACCAGCATGTTGCATCTGTTGCATCTGTGTTCACTTACAAAGGTGATGTGGCTGCTCCGGTGACTGGACATCTGAACAATGTGAAATTAGAGAAGTGAATTGAATCAATAGTTGGTCCAGGAGGCAATGGGGATGCTCTATCCTTTGAGCTGTTAGTAGGTGTGCTGAGTGCATACAGATAAACTGATAAATGGCCAATTCAATAGACTGGTAGCAAACACATGCTTTTCCAGAGATGACTTTTTAAGTCTCCATACATCAAACAGACAGTGTCAGCCTTTGAGGATAAACCTGTGATGACTTGTTGTGTTCTTTGAACTGCCTCTGAGGCCCAGAATGCCTGAATGTTCCTCCGAATCTGTTGGGAGGATTGAAAGCTTCAAAGAGGAACACTATCACATCCGAGGGGGAATGCATTGATTGAAGGAACCAGTGTGAAATAGTCTTTAATAATTACCAGAAAGCTGGAATCGACTGGTGTTTTGCTGAGCTATATTTTATCTTTATTGGATTAACTGTGACACAGTAGGTTATGTCAAAGGGAATCTGCATGAATATTAAAAGTAAATGTGGTGTGAATAATAGATAACTTACATTAGATGCACCAGCATGCAGTAATTTTTAATCACCTATGTAATTAGATTAAAACAAATCTGCTGAATAAAACACATTGTCTTATAATCTGAACGCAAAACACCCCAAAAGTTATGGTTTACAGTGGTGTTTGGCAGCCCTTAACAAAAGTATTGATATCTGGGCACCTATAGATATGTGGATTTCTGAAATGTATTTTGCAAAAGGGTTCTGGAAGCTGGGAGAAGCAATAATAGGCACCCCTTATCTAATTTAGACTGAAGTCAATAAGAAATAGTCCTAAAAACCACAAAGAAGAACCTTGAATTGTGTAATCATTGTACTCTCAAAATGAACAGAAATGTTGAGAGATAGTAGCACAAAAAGAAATCACGAGAGAAATGAACGTATTGCTAAATTAACTCCTACAAGGCTCAGGACATGCTACAGTAGGTATCCTGCAAAGCAAAGAGGAATTGAGATTTCTTGCCATTGCTTTTTATATAAGCTTGCAAAGAAAAATGTGATTTGATCTTGCAAAGGAATGGAGAAAGCACAGTAACA
This sequence comes from Podarcis raffonei, assembly GCF_027172205.1. Classification (NCBI taxonomy): domain Eukaryota; kingdom Metazoa; phylum Chordata; class Lepidosauria; order Squamata; family Lacertidae; genus Podarcis; species Podarcis raffonei. The sequence goes on along the minus strand of NC_070612.1, from coordinate 59,959,868 downwards.
GAGTTTGCAAGGTAGATATTTGTAAACACATAGACAAATTTTCCAAAACCAGGAACACCCACACAACAAAGAATGCAGACAACACAATAAACACACGCAACTGAAGTGAGATGGCACAGTAGTAGACTAGAGATTGGCAATGGAGGATCCTTGAGACAGACTGGTTCAATTGTGAGGTGTTTCCTGCTCCTGTTGCCAGTCTAAGGATAAAAGCAATGTGTGGAGGCAGGTGCATTGACAGACCGCTGGGTTGATGTGGCTTCGGCACACTCCTAAGCGCTTCTCAAAATGGCCTTCTGGCAAAGCCTGTTTCTGCTCGGGGGTCTTCACTGAATCCTGTGATGCAGCTATTGTGCCCATGTTCGCATGGTGGGGATGGGACAGATTCGATTCCATTTGCATTTAAAGGCAAACCTACCTAAATTGTACTTCTTGAACCAATACGTGAACCGTGTCTTGTTGTTGCTGCTGTAAGGTTTAGATTGCTTTTATGGTTGTGTATTGTTATTGGTTTGCACTTTATGTTTTACTTTTTCTATTGTATATTGAAACCACTTTGTCATTTTTAAATAAAAGGTGGTACATCAATGAACTATGTTAAGAGATGACAGGTGACCAGAGATGAGAAGACTTCAGTAGTCTGGGAGAAGGATGTCCAGGGTGTGGACTGGAGTAATTGCTGAGGGTATAAAGAGGAAATTGCAAGTCTACTCATGTGCAGAATGTGGCCATGACAGGATCGATATAGAATTAATTCATTAACCCTTCTCATCAGTAAAACAAAAAACCCTCCTTAGTCATTTTTATAAATTGGCAGTAATACAGCTTTCTCCCCTTTGAACAATGCAAAAAGTCTTACCAAAACTATAAGAAGTAAATGTTCATTTCTCATTTTCCCTCGTTTGTGGTTTGTTTATACCGATTAAGTAATCCATACCTTCTGCTCTGAAGATCTTTGCCACGTATTGTCAACTCAATCAATTAACCATCAACCATGCCAAGTCCAAGATCCTGATCTTCTCCAGAAGCCGGAGATTATACAAATGGAAGCTTGGTGGGGCAAAAATAGAGCAAGTCCTAAAATTTCAATACCTAGGAGTTATTTTTCAATACAATTTGGGGTGGAAAGCTCACATTCAACACCTACTTAATAAGGCCAAAACCTTGTCATATGCGCTCCTCCGATTCTTCTTTTCGGACGGAGCTTTGCATGTTCCCTCGGCCCTAAAGGTGTTCAAGGCAAAAGTGGTTGCCGTGGTTGCTTATGCTGCCCCGCTCTGGGCCGTGATGACAGATCTTGCTCCCCTTGAGACTCTGCAAAGCCAATTCCTACGTCGGCTCCTAATGCTCCCCCTGTGCGTAAGCAACGCAGCCATGCGACTAGAATTGAAGGTCGCATCCTTAGAAACTTGCCTGTGGAAGCAAGTCTTCAATTACTGGTTATCATTGTGGCATAGATTACCAAACCATTACCTTGCCCAATGCTTATGGCGAGATGAATTCTCTAGCCTTTGGACTAGTAGAATTCATGCCAAACTCCTGAGTTATGGAATCTCTCCCTCAGATTCCCTAAAACTAGACCAAATCACTGCTCAGAGACTGATCCGCCAAAGACTGGATGACATCGATTTACAGCGAAATTATACGCTGGGGGGAGGTGTTTGTTCGCCCCAGAACATTGGTATCACTTTAACTTACTGCGTTCCATCATACCTCTCCTCCCTTTCGACTGTTGCACATAGACTGGCCTTCACCAAAGCGAGGTTTAACGTTTTTCCCTCTAATGTCCTGAGACATAGGTTCTCAAAGGGCCAAGCCCCCGCCGTGTGCGAATGTGATAAGGTGACGCCGGAGTCGCTCCAGCACATTATGTTCACTTGCCCCTTGTTTAATGTGCCACGGGCAAATTTGTTGGGATCAATCATACAGAAACTAGAGGGTACCCCACCAAAATTCCACCTTGCCCAAATCTTGCAGGACAAGGATACCCACACGACCCTGAAGGTGGCTAGGTTCCTAGTTGCTGTCCTTTCCCAAAAGCGACGCCAAGGAGCTCTACAAGCTAATTAAGGCGTAGCATGCCTTTCCATTTTATAGTATTTTATTGTTATAGTGGTGTTTTAGCGATTGTTTTTTTTCTCCTTACGGCACAAGCTGTTATTTATGTGTTGTTTTTACCTGTATGGGCCTATGGCCGTAATAAATGATATTCTATTCTAATCCATACCTTCCAGCATCTGAGAGAGGAAGATGAGAACACGTTTTCAATTTGAGTGAGGAAAGGCTTTATCGGAGCATGGTAGGGAGAAAACCATTTCCACTCTGTCCATTAGCATGCCCTTCCAAGGACCTTTTGAAATATTAATTGTAAAACAAACATTTCCCTAAAGTGCAGAACTCTTTTGGTATCATAGAGATCAGTTTGGGGTAATATAACATCGCAAGTCTGGTTTGGTTTAGTTAGCTTAGTTTACTACATTTATTCATTGCTTCCAGCAACCAAAGGAAATCCCAAAGTGACTTACAGAAAGAAAAACAAAGCACTAGCATGCCATCTATAACAATGCCTCCAGTAAAACAATACAAATACACTATAATCACTTAAGCCACCTAAAAACAAAGATATCCATTCCCACCCAACATAAACATGAGCACCAAGATGCAGCCACTGAAAGCTGACCTCTGTTGTGCAAATGGCTTGGGCAGGGGCAGAAATTCTGAAAATATGACAGTGTTGGCACCAAGCAAATCTTCCTGGGGAGAGTATTCCACAAATTTGGTGGGGTGGGGCTTAGAATAGAAAAAGCCCTTTCTCTTCTCCCTCTCCAATCATCTCTCCACAGGGCACACAGAGAAAGGCCTTATTAGTTAATATAAGGAAATGCTGACCTTGATGTTCTGGGGGGCCCAGCAAAGCATAGCTGGCCAGAACTAGGACATAGCATTGGGCGTGGAAACAAATTGATGAACATTGCACTCAAGCAAAATCCCAAATCTGGTTTCAAGAGTCTAGCCACTGAATTTTGCGCTAGTTGCAGCTCCCAAATCATCTTCAAAGACGGCCCAATGTACAACACATTGCAGTAGTATAATCTGAAGCTTGCCAGAGGGCTCAGCTATATTGATACAGAAAAAAAGTTTTATATGCATTGTATATGTGATATAACACAGTGACACCAGATGGCACTGTAGAGTCCTGTCTTTCCCTATTGGGTTTCCCTGTATAAGTTTATGACATGTTTAGCTGAATCACTTATTTGACATGTCTAGAACCAGCCATACTGTAGACCATCAAAGCCAGGGTATCCCTACCCAAACAGGATTGCAGAAGGGTCATCAGGCGAAACCAGTGGAAGATGCTCCACACCCAAGACGCAACATGCCTCAGTGATAGTAACGAATCCAAGGACTCATGTCCTCCAAGATCTGTAGCTACTCCATAAGGAGTATGAGCCCTTCTAGAATTGGTTGCACCTCTCCTATGCAGACTGAGAAAGTGCTGTTTTATCTGGATTGAGGTTCTGTTGGTTGGCCTTCAGCCAGTCCTGATAATGGCCAGACTTTGGTTCAGCACATCAGCAGCCACGCTGCTTAAGAGAGAAATTGCAAAATCTACACTGGAGGTTCCACAGGGCCTACCTTCTGGAGAAGGACAAGCAAGTAAGAAAAGAACATGCCACCCTCTCCCAACTTACCAGTGGCATGACCTCCAGCCAGGGTAGGGGGAAAGCCCAATACCATTAGCCCACCTGCCGGAAGCATCTCTAGCTAGTACTTTCTGTGTCTACCTGTACTCTTTAGTCATGCAAAGACAGGGCTAGAGAACCTCCAGGCTACAAGCCTAATTGAGTGTACTAGGCCTCAGAACTGTCAGGCCATTTTGGGAAAACCACACCCATATTTCCCATGCAGGTACAGAATTCCAAATTCCTCCCTTGGAATGGATTTGTTGCTATTCTCAAAGCTAGGCCTCCTCCTCACTGCAGTAGCCCCCCATTTCCCTTCACAGTCAATTGCCATGTACCAGGAATACTATTGCCAGGAAAATGTCGTTTCTAAGGACTTGGGAGCCTTGGAAATCTACATTTCCCCAGGCATCCCTGACACCAGGATATTGTTACATCAGTATTCTCAGACAGAGAGTAAGCTCTAGAACCAGTCTTCCTTACTGTGAACCCTGATCATGCTACCAATGGCTGCCATTACCATTTTTTGTGGAAAGAGCAGAGGGCAGCAGGAGGCCTGAGCGGTCCAAAAGGGTCTAGGACTTGTGGGACTGTGGGGCATGTGGGCCTTGCTCACAGGGATACTGTGGTGTGGTGCTGGGCCCAAACTTCAAAATGCACTTGGATATAAGTAATTCTCCTTTTGGAGACAGAGAGCTATTTGTTTTATTTGAGCCCCTTCCAAACCAAGGCAGGAGCCTTATCCATCCTTAGTAAGGATGGCTTATCTGAACACAAGACTATCCGAGGTAGAGAGAGAAAATGGTGCCAACACAAACAAAATAAATCCTATTGATGTTCAGTTGTCCAAATGTGAAATGATATTTATTTACTCTTGAAGCAAAGAGTTATCTTATTATTGGTCTACCTCTGATTTCTTGTGTTGGAAGAAACATGTTCCTTATATTGTATTAGTAGTCTATAAGTGTATTTTTCATTCCAGGTACACACATTAGAAAGATGATAGGCACAGCAATTACCTAAAACAATACTTATTCAAACTATTTGCTCATGCTGTAGATACCCACATAGTATCACTGTGTTGTCAGGGGGAGGGGGAGGGGAAGAAGAAGAAGAAGAAGAAGAAGAAGAAGAAGAAGAAGAAGAAGAAGAAGAAGAAAGCAGCACGTGAAGCAATCCCAATTCTACTTAAAGCATTTTCAGTTCCAGATACTGGAATTGGCAAACCATAAATTCCAGAATATTATAGTTAATGAGGCTATTCCAAACATGTTTGATGAATGAAGCCTCTATTGCACTTCAACCAGTGAAATTTCAACCTTGGCAAGACTGGAGGAAAAGTCCAGAGGAAAATGACATCCCATCTTAATAAAGTTTCAACTCAGAGTACACACACGCGCATGCACACACATGCTATAACCCCTTGAAAAATACCACATTTCAAATTGAAATGCTGACACAACCTTAACTATAGCATTGTGAATGGTGATGCTATAATTAAGCTTCGATCTCTTTTGGAGGGGGGGAAGAGAGAGAGAGAAGTAGGAGGTTATTGTTCAATGAACTGTTCTGTCATTTGCTGCAGCGATTCTTAATTGTGTCTCATTACAGCAAGATGATCATTACTCTACTTGTCTGTCTGATTTAGAGACCACTAAAAGTGTCTTGTAACAAGCAGCCGTCTCCTATGCAACAGTCCTTTGGCTCTCACCCTCATTACTCAGAATCTGTCCAATTATTTGTCATTAAAGTAATAAAAAGGACTTCAGCAGAAAATGTGGGAGGTAATTGTTGGAGGTCTGCCGAGGAAAAAATGAAAACTGTTTTCAAGGCACTGGGAAGGTGACATCGTTAATTAAGTGTTAGAGAATATGCAAATCAGTCGCCATCTCAAGAGACTGTAATAAAACAGGGAAAACATTATTATCGCTCGAGGTAAAAGCAGGCAGAGTAACCCAGGTGCTGTGCGGTTCCCATCATAGTTACTAATGTTACCTGAACTGGCACAGGGTGCCAGGAAGAGGAAGAAACAAGGCGGCACAGTGCAATTCACTCTTGTGCTCCTCAGAACCAGAGCAATCACAGTGAGGAGCATTTACCAGATGTGAGATTACCAGATCTGCATGATTAATCTCCTTCATTCTCCAGCTACGGCAGTAATCAGGGACCAGGCATAGGCTCAATAGCAGAGCAAATGCTTTGCAAGGGGAAGTCCCCGGATTTAGACTTTTGGATTTCAAACAACACAACCCCTTCACGGCCTCACATGCACAGTTGGACTGGGCACAGACAGCGTCCATACCTGGGGTTCCTAATGGGAAAAAACCAGTAGAATCATTTAGGCTTATGCCTGCACATTAAGGTTTGCAGAATTCCACGGCACACACGTATACCCTATTGTGGACCCCCTTGCAGTGACCCCCACCGCAGGGAACAAAGGCCTGGACAATGATAGGTGCAAAATAATTGCACGAGACAACATTCTAGGATTTAAAATTGGTCACAACTTTTATTGATTCCACTGAATAAATGGATGGAACTTTATTTGCGTCAGCTGTTGGGCATAGCAACAACAAAAACATTGTGATATACACAGAACAAAATAAAAAGTCGATTATATAAAACACAGTTTAGGGTCCTGAATCAGCAGTCAAATAGTAGACCTTATTCTGATTGCCCCAGCTAAAAAACTTGCAACCTTTGCAGTCATCTGCTCCTCTTGATCTGCCAGGAGAAACGACACTGTGGGAGTGGTTGGGTGACCTGGAATGGTCAATAAAAGAGACGTAATAATCTCATTCCTCAGGTCTTTATAAAGAGTGCACGTGAGGAGGGCATGCGCCACTGATTTGGTGCTACCATCTCCACAGGGACATAAGCGTTTTTCGTATGGAATCTGTTGGAATTGTCCCTCAAGTACAGCCAAGGGCAGTATATTCAGTCTTGCGAGGGTGAAGGCACGTCTATATTTTGGAATTGCTAGATTATACAGATAGGGTGCCAGAGAGTCAAAGCGGGAGGATGGAAAATGGTCATACCATGGGCAAAATTTCCTTATTGTGGCCAAGTTGCTCTGACGCTCAATATCATTTAGGCGTTGGCAAATTAGATTGTTTGCTTTACTATAACCCACGGTGAGTAGCTGTTGTGGGGATCAACCACAAGAGTGAAGTTTTTGATTGACAATTTTAGAAAAGGCACTCTTGTTGCACTAGACTGGGGGGGATTTGTGTTTAGGCGGAGCCAGAAGTTGAATGTCCTGAACAAGATCTGTATTTCTACTGAGGGGAGATTGGCCTCTAGGCGCAATGATGTGTTTGGGACACAGGATGGTAAAGAAAAATTGATTACACTTGTAGATAAGCTTTGGCTCAGACATTAGGAGTATATCCATTCTCAGCCTCCAGGTGGAGGGCTGACACTTGAGCAGGTTCATGCCTGGGATTAGGGGACTTTCTCAAGACTTTCTCAAAACTGTGGGAGGCAGTGGAAGACAGGAGTGCCTGGCGTGCTCTGGTCCATGGGGTCACGAAGAGTCGGACACGACTAAACGACAATAACAACAACAACAACTCAAGACATGGGTCTTCCTAGATGGCCCCCAAGGCTGCTGACAGAAGCAATGTGGCTCATCTGCTTCCATGCTTGGCTTCTTGTTATGGATAGGTGTGATTCACCACTTCACCCCAACCTGATATTAGACTCAGGGTGCCACCCAATGCCTTATCCCTCTAAAGTTGTGACCATTTGCTCTGAGGAAGGCAAAAGCTCCAAACGGGACCAACTGAAATTGAAATACTTTATTGTCACTTGTACAACTTGTATACAGTGAGATTACATGAGCACCCCCACACTCAGCTCTCTTAGTCTTAATTCCCCTCGTTTACTGACGCACTCCCACCAAACCTGAAAGTCAGTTGGCCAGTTATCTTTTCATTCAGCAGCCTAACAGCCCACGGATAGAAGCTGTTCTTTACCCTGTTGGTGCAACTAATCATGCTTCTATATCTTCTGCCTGAGGGCAGGAGATCAAGAAAATGCCAGCCAGGGTGTGAATCATCCCTGAGAATTTTCCTCACTCTCCTGAGGCAACGTTCTTCCACTCTTTCATCCAGTGGATTCACGGGACAGCCCATAATATATTGTGCTGTATTCACCACCCTCTGTAGGCACTTCCTGTCAGTTGATGTCAAACCAGCGTACCACACTGTGATGCAGTATGAAAGCACACTTTCTATTGTTGACCAGTAGAAGGAAATCATCAAATGTTGATTGACAACATTATTTCACAATATTCTGAGGAGATGAAGTCTCTGTTGGGCTTTCTTAACCACCTGGGTTGTATTTATTTTCCAAGTAAGGTCTTCACTGATATAAACTCCTAGGAATTTAAAGGAAGAGACTCTCTCCACACAGCCCTCCCCGATGTACAGCGGGGCTAGTTCTCCTCTCTTCCTCCAAAAGTCCAACACCATCTCCTTTGTTTTGCTGATATTAATGTGCAAGTTGTTCCCTAGGCACCTTGTATATACTTTTTGGACCTCCCCTCTATACGCTGATTCGTCTCCACCTGTTATTAAACCCATTATGGTGGTGTCATGTGCAAACTTAATAATTGCAGTAGACGGGTCTACTACTACAAGTCTACTACAAATCTGTTTGCAGGGAAATTCCTCCCTGGCTCTGAATATGGCAACCATTAATGAACCACAGCAAGGTCCAGTATACGGTGCAAGGAAGAAGAAAAAAACTTTGCATACAAATTATAGGTGGATTGTTCTTTGGCTGACTGCAGTCCCAAGTTTGGGTGCAGCTGGTCTTTATAGCTGGTCTTTATAGCCACCTGACTGGCCATTTTGAATCTAGGGGATGGTGGGCTATCCCACTCTCCTATGCAGCCGGCTGGGGGAATTCCCCAAATGCCAGCCACACTATGGGAAGGCCTTTTGCTCTTTTTTTAATATAAATTTTTATTGATTTTCCAACATGAATTAAAACACATTACAACTCACAATACATAGACATACAAACATATAAACACGTATAATTTCATAACCTCTTTTTCTTAAGCCTTATTTCAACGACTTCCCCATGCCTCCCTTTTCTGCATCCCTGTTTTAAACTTTTTCAGCAACCCCTGATTTCAATTAACTTATAATTCACTTTCTTTAATCCTTTTTCTCTTACCCAATCATTTACCGCTGCAATTCTGTTTTACATTACCCATGACATTTTAGCACTCATTGATTTTACAACAGTTCTTAAGATAAACTTTATATTTCTTCCAATCTTCTTCCACCGTCTCTTTTCCTTGGTCACGGATTCTGCCAGTCATCTCAGCCAGTCCCATGTAGTCTATCACCTTCGTCTGCCACTCTTCCAGTGTGGGTAGTTCTTGTGTCTTCCAATACTTTGCTAAAAGAACTCTTGCTGCTGTTGTAGCATACAAAAAAACGTCCTATCTTTCTTTGACACCAATTGGCCTACCATGCCCAGGAGAAAAGCCTCTGGTTTCTTATGAAAGGTACACTTAAGAACCTTCTTAATTTCATTATAGATCATTTCCCAGAAGACCTTAATCCTTGGGCACGTCCACCAAAGGTGGTAGAAAGTACCTTCCGTTTCATTACATTTCCAGCATTTATTATTGGGCAAATGATAGATTTTTGCAAGCTTGACTGGGGTCATGTACCACCTATAAATCATTTTCATAATATTCTCTCTTAAGGCATTACATGCCGTAAACTTTATTCCAGTGGTCCATAACTGTTCCCAGTCAACAAACATAATGTCATGACCAATGTCCTGTGCCCATTTAATCATAGCTGATTTAACCGTTTCATCTTGTGTATTCCATGGGAAGGCCTTTTGCTCTTTGGAGCAGAGGGTCTGCCACGACAGACCGCAACCACCTGGAGACTGGGTGCCAATATAGACTTCTATGTATTAAAACCAATTGTGCAGTCATAAAAATATAAGCATCTATAATTAAAACACACAATAAAACAAGCGCACTAAAAGAGCATTGCAGTTAAAGCAGGAGATGCAGGATGGGAGATCAAGGGAATGCATATACAGTCAAAGCAGGGCCGGATTTACATATAAGCTAAACAAGCTGTAGCTTAGGGCCCCACTCTCTTGGGAGCCCTCAAAAAAAATTAAAGGGGGAAAACCACTGGATGTACATTTCCAAAAAATAAGATTAAAAACAAATGAAATAAAACCTATATACAACAACAGTGCTTTGTGTTGTGTTGTGTTGTGCTCCTATTTTGTTATGTGCAAATGGCTTGAGATACCTATTAGGTCCATAAATTACCATATAGCACACAGTGGTACCTCTGGTTACATATGCTTCAGGTTACATACGCTTCAGGTTACAGACTCCGCTAACCCAGAAATAGTGCTTCAGGTTAAGAACTTTGCTTCAGGATGAGAACAGAAATCGTGGTCTGGCGGCACGGCAGCAGTAGGAGGCCCCATTAGCTAAAGTAGTGCTTCAGGTTAAGAACAGTTTCAGGTTAAGTACGGACCTCCGGAATGAATTAAGTACTTAACTCGAGGTACCACTGTATATTCAACACAAAAAACAGTGACAATTTGTTGTTGACAAAGGACAGATGGACATATAAAGGGCCCCATTACCTTCAGTAGGTTAGGGCCTCATCAAACCTAAATCCGGCCCTGAGTCAAAGTTTCGGTTTTCGAAAGTCTCAGCTACCTATTGTTTTGGAAGCCAAACACTGAAAACTCAGAAGTGAATTTTTGAACAAGCCTCAGAAGTCAAATGGCTTCCAAGGTGTGTTTTTCTTTTCTTTTTTCCCCATTGAACTTGCTGACAGCCCTTTGATCCTTGATTTTCAAACGTTTCGTAAGTCAAACGGACTTCTGGAATGGATTACATTCGAAAACCGAGGTTCCACTGTATAAACAAGTGTCTCTTCAATAGCTGGTGGAGTGCCAGTACAGATGGGGCCTCTCATTTTTCAGCAGGGAGTGCAATGCCAGTGCCATCAGCAGGAGAGAAAAAACCCACCTCTGTGTTACCACAAGTTGATAACCATTAGGCTGTGGCATGACTCATTCATTGATCTTAATGCCCTTGCTTGGCAACGGAACAAAACGATCTTTCAGGCAACCTGGTCCAGAGTTCCTAATTTCAGTAGGCTTTCTAGATTGCCAATCTAGAAAGTATTTACCCTTTAAAACCACCAAAACATGGAGCAGAAATTGAAGTAGTAAGAAGCCACTGCCATCATCACCAGTGGGGTTAAGGAGGCCCACATCCTTACTGAAGGGAAACACAAAGCAACAACCAAGATTGCCATCATGCCATGTCAATATTAATTTTGTGCTCTGCATTTCCTGATCCATGCTTCACTGGTTCCATCAGCGTCTTTTGTACTAGAAGGAAAGGTGAAAGGATTCTCCAAATTGCCAATCTGGCAACCTTGATTTCAACTCTAGTACAACTGTTATAATGTACTCAGCTGTTTGGAATTGTTTATTATTACTTTTATCATCCACCTTTCCCTCAAGGAGCTCGGGGTAGGTTTGTGGTTATCTTCCATCCCATTTTATCCTCACCAAGTTAGCTTCATAGCTGAGCAGGATATTGAACCTGGGTTTCCAAGGCCCTAGGCCAGGACTGGTCCAAGACATTTTGGCCCCTGAGGTGGGCCACAAAAAGGCAAGAGGCCCCAACAGAGAAGATGGGGTCAGTGAAGAGTTACATCAGGCCTAACAGAGAGGCCAAAGGTCTACATCAGGATCTGCTGCCCCTGTGGTACCTGCTGCCTGAGGTCACCTCACCTTGCCTCATGGGTGAACCGGTCTGTGCCAGACTAATACTCTACCCATTATACCAGACTGGTGTAATCCACAAACCCAAATACTGTTTCAAATGAGTTTGGGCTGGCATGGTTGTGTTGGCACAAATAAGGCCTGGTTCTTGGAATGGGGCAGCATCTACTGGCACTGCTCATCCCACCTACATGACCAACTCTTTTTCATATGATTTCAGAGCCTTCTTGGACTCAACCTTTAGGCTTTCCTTCAAATGCCTTAAAAGACCAAACAGTCAGGGATGGTTGAAGCCAGAAGCTTATGAAGACTGAGTGATGAGTCGACAATAATATTGTATGCTGCATATGCTGCTTACTGCTTTTTGCCCTTTTGGGTTTTCAAATTAAGAATATAATTAGTTTCACTATATTCTTGCTACAGCGATAGGGAAATCTGCACAAAGAAATCAATAAGTACATGCTTTATTGGAGACTGGGAGGGATTCTCTATTTGCATCAGCTGAAGCTGTTATAGTGCCTAAGATGCTATCACAACCTTCTTTCCTTTAATCGAGGAAGCTTCACGCTTTATCTGTTGATCCCATGCGAAAAATCTTTCCAAGAGTTCAACAGGATAAGACCTGCAAGCTCTTTAGGGAGAAACATCAGAAACAAGGGAGTGTCTAATATTTAGGGGAAATTGTTTATTGTATTTTATTCAATTTAAATGAGAATTCCTCTAACAGAAAATTCCTTTGTACTTTCATTCACAAATACATTTGAAAATGAACGGTGATATTTGGAAAATGAAGGGTAAGACAATTTCATGTTTATTCATGATGTTTGTATACTCTTAATTTTAAGGAGAGCAGAACAACAAATACGAGGTTCTTGAAAGGTATCCATCCAGACAGTGGACAACCTTAGACCTATTTCATTTTAGAGTAGAATTTAGGTCATTCTCTCGTCTCAGCAAAGGCAGAACGATGAGAACAGTAAAGGGGAAGGAACCTCGGACTCAGTCCACAAGTAACACTGAGCCAACCCATGACTTAGCATGAACAAATAAATGTTCAGGTTCCCAGAATGAAGTTCGGAGCTGCAGCATGTCTTCTCTAGTCCTGCTGCTGCCATACTACTCAGGACTAAGCCATAATTTGACTTAACATTACATCCCAACTCAGGTGTATGGTTTGTCTTGGTCCAGATAACCAAGAGCTGTAACCAAGGTCTGTTCTTGGCTTACCACTTGAGTTTCTCTCAGGGAGACAAACCACAAGCCTGGATACAGGTGTAATTCTATGTCAAATTATGGCTTAGCTCCATGCACTGCATCAGTAGGATCTGTGGAAGGGTGCGGAGCCCATAGTATCTGCTCTAGGAGCCTGCATGTCTGCTTGGTTGCACCAAACCATGGTTTGACTTAGTGTTTCATATGACCCTGGTCTGTATTTTCCATCAAGGGATGACTGCCTGCCTCGTCCCACTCTAGGAGCCTTAGAACTGTGAAGTGGGTTTATCACAAATTGGTATAAAATTTTCAGGGGAAGGTTTGAAATATATTTTTGCCATCAGCCCTTGGGGGCTACTTAAGGGTGTAAAATGTTGATTTGTCTATTGAGAGACTTTATGCTCACTTTATATATTGTTTAAATGAATGGTTAATAATTTAATTATTAGTGTTATGTTGCAGTGATATTTTAACTATTGTATTATGTATTATAAATATGTACTATTATTGTAGACTGTTTATTGCTTTGTACAGAAGTGTATTTGTGAAACAAGTGGTATATAAATGACAACTGTGGCTTGACTGCATTAAGACAGTATATTTTTAATTACAATGCAAACACTACCACATTGCAACATTCAAAATAATTTGACAAATCTGGACTTCAACCTACATGAAATTTCTAGTGTATCGTCACTGGATCTTAATAGCGTCTAACCACATTTTTTAAAGAACTTAAACGTGAAGTCACTGAAAATCTAATAAAAGCATGCAATGTCTCTAAATTACCAGAGAATTGAAAAGCAACCAACATAATGCAGATATTTCCTCCCCCCCCCCCCATTTTTAATAGGATATTAAAACCAATAAATCCAAGAAAACCAATGGATACTTTATTAGGACAAAATAATACAGAATACAGTCAGTTTTCCTGTCCCACCCCAACTTTTTGTAGTTAATTGAGTGTGTGTAGACAGGAGTGACCATGTGGAAATATTATTGGAATTCCAAAAATATCTTGAGTAAATCCAAAGGATGCTGAATAAATGTAGCATGGGATAAGAGAACTGGTTCTTTTCCTATGGACTAGTACAGGGCTCAGCAACCTAAGGCCCATGGGCCAGAAGCGGCCCATGGAGGTTGTTTGACTGGCCCATGAGCCGCCCCCGAACCGAGCCGCCCGCTCGCACGCTGTGCTAAAGCAGTGCAGTGCAGCGCGGGAACTCACTTCCGCAGCACTGGAAATCACATCTGTGCAGATGCAGACACCGAAAATCATGGGCGTGGGTGCTTATGCACGTACGAGATCCAGCCCATGGAGGGATCTCAGCGGGACTGATCCAGCCCAGGCAAGATAAACCTTGCTGCCCCCTGGACTGCTTAAGCAGCAGGAAGCAGAGAGTGGAGCAATATGAGAATTCTCACAAGGAAGGTAAGTAAAACTGGGTCCTCCAAGGATTTACATGGTCGCTGGAAGGGGCAGTGGTACTTTGTGCATCAACCCTGCTCCAAATGTCCCCATATCTGTCAGACCCTCACAGACGGTGCTTGCAGTGTGGAAGAGAAACCTTGAAGTGTCCAGTTGAGTAACCATAAACCCTAAGTCTGGGGGTGGAGCCAGCAGAGCCAGGGACGTAAGGGTCTTCACTGCTCACTGTGCCTATCTGCATTTTTCTTTAACATATGCCTGGAAGAGCATATGCTCCTTTATGTGCCAGCCAGGATGTTATGGCTTACAGGACAGATTCTGTTTATAGTGGCATTTCCCTTGGAGGTGCAAGATATCCCATGGGACAGCCTTCTCTGTAATGGCTTTGATAAAGATGCAACAAGTGTTGTCTCTTTGCATCTGGTGCTCACTGGAGATGCCTCTCTTCTCCTTGGCTTGAACTATTAGTGTTCCCCTATGCACCATCCAGACTGTTGAGTATTGTACTGTATTGTATTGTATTGTATTGTATTGTATTGTATTGTATTGTATTGTATTGTATTGTGAGCCAGTGTGGTGTAGTGGTTAAGAGCGGTGGACTCGTAATCTGGTGAACCGGGTTCGCTTCCCCGCTCCTCCACATGGAGCTACTGGCTGACCTTGGGCCAGTCACACTTCTCTGAAGTCTCTCAGCCCCACTCACCCCACAGAGTGTTTGTTGTGGGGGAGGAAGGGAAAGGAGAATGTTAGCTGCTTTGAGACTCCTTAGGGTAGTGATAAAGTGGGATATCAGATCCAAACTCTTGTTGTTGTTGTTGTATTGTATTTGGGAGTGGGCTTGTTTTATTTGTTTCATTATATTTGGTGGGGGGTAGATGTAACCCTACCCCAAAACCTTACAGCAGAGGGCGAGTTGTTGGTGTTCAGGTGACAATGGAGGGATGACAATTTGAGATCTTTTATCTGCCTGGAGCAAGATTGCACCTTACCTTGCTTGCCTTAATTTCTTGGGGAATTAGCAGAAACCGCTGAGTCCCACCTTCAGCTCAAAGTACAACTGTTTCCTTATTTACAGGGCCAAAATGCTGTTTCAATGTAAAATGGCTTTGTGGCTTAATTACCAAATGCAATGTCTGCAGAACAGGAAAAATGGTTAGTTAGAATATGACTCCAGTCAAAATAGAGACCTAGATGCACCTAGGGAATGCTCAAATGCAAATGTCAGCATGGACAGAAAGATAGCAAGATTTAGGAAATGGGGAGATGGAAATACAAGGAATGAAACACTAATGATTGCCCATTCCAAAGAGGAGAATGAAAGCAGCAGGTTTCCTGGGGTCAGGAGCAGCCCATCCTGTTTTGCCGCCTGAGGCAAAACAGGAAGATATCACCCACCCCAGGGCTCTGCAGTGGCAGCTTCCATCAAGAGCTTACGAGATTTCATGAGATCTTGCCAGAAGCTGCTACTGCAGCCATGCAACCCCAGCAGCGATGGTCGGGTGGGGTGCTTGCAGGGTGCTGCCCTGCAGGATTCCACCACCCAATATGACTCCTTCAGTCCCCTTCATGAGTGGGCTGGTCTTGTTTTGGTTGTGGTTGAGTAGTAGATTCCTCAAAGTGACAGAGCATAGGGTGTTAGTGTTAGGGGTGTGGTTTGTTTGTTTTTTAATATCTCGCACTGCAAAGAAAGTTTTATTGGGCTTTGTGTAAAGCATAAATGCATGAATGTAAGATTCTTCTGCATTGATGCTATCAAATTTCCAGCTGTGAGGATTTCCTGTCACACTCTGTGTAGGCTTCTAAATGTCATAGAAGCTCCAGGTGATCTCAGAGAGTGTCTTCCAAGTTGAACATCCTTGCAGACCCTCCAAGTGTCCCTATTTTCCTGGGACAGCCCCAGATTTTCAGGACCCAAAAGGTCTAAAGTGGCTGAGAGGCCCTATGAGCGTCTACTGGGGAAATGTCTCTGCCCAGTTCCTCTTGAATGTCTTTCTTTAATATTCTCACTTATGGCTTATTGCGGGGGCGGGGGGGTAGCAATAGTTCTTCTTGACACAAAGGATGCAATTTGCTGTGCATGCATCTATCTAAATAGCCCTTTCCTATACATTTCCTCAGTGGGGCCACATTCTAAGCCAATAGTTAAAATAAACATCATTTAGCTCAGTTGCTTATATTTACTATTCCAGGGGCCACATTACTGTGCTTTAAATAAGGGTCTGTTTGTAGCAAGTTGCTATTAATGGCAAGGTAGTGGCCGTCCAGGACAGCCTCTAACAGTTCACATATGATCAGTATATATAGATCTGTGTCTGATTTTCATGGTTAGCAAAGAAAGGATGTAAATTGATTTTATGAAGCCTTCCTTCCTACATGGAAAATGGATAAGTCTACCAGAAGTGCAAACTAGAAAAGGCTTGTAAGAGCAAATGCACCTCACACGCACAAATTCTTCATGATTTCTGCAGTAAAGAGCCAAGAGACTGTCCCCTTAGCTTGTTGGAACAGCTCTGATGCCCTCATGTGGGAAGACACATTTTAACACCTGCCAAGAGAACTGCAAAGTCTGTACATGAGATAAAAGGCAAACAAAACATGGAAGGAGCCTTTTCGTTATTGTAGCAAGACAACCACCAAACCAGGACATCCAAACAATAAAATAAAGCCCAACCAAAATGATTTATTTATTCATTTTATTTTTAAACCATTTCTTCGCCCCAAGGGGTCCCAGGGCAGTTTACGGAACATTCAAATGGAATAGAATAGCCAGCAACACAGCTGTAAAAGACACTTTGTAAATAATGTGTCAGTGGCTCTGGGTGAAGGATTTCAGTTTGCAACTATTGCAGGGAACCAAGGGCCACATATCTTCAGGGTAGTCTTCCAAGGGCCATATACTAGGGGTGGATAGAAACAGGCAAAAGGGAGTAGAACAATTAATATATATATTATCTTAGTACAACAGGGACGCGGGTGGCGCTGTGGTGTAAACCACAGAGCCTAGGGCTTGCCGATTGGAAGGTTGGCGGTTCGAATCCCCGCGGCGGGGTGAGCTCCCATTGCTCGGTCCCTGCTCCTGCCAACCTAGCAGTTCGAAAGCATGTCAAAGTGAAAGTAGATAAATAGGTACCACTCCAGCGGGAAGGTAAACAGTGTTTCTGTGCGCTGCTCTGGTTCACCAGAAGCGGCTTAGTCATGCTAGCCACATGAGCCGGAAGCTGTCTGCGGACAAACGCTGGCTCCCTTGGCCTATAGAGCGAGATGAGCACACAACCCCAGAGTCATCCGCAACTGGACCTAATGGTCAGGGATACCTTTACCTTTATCTTTACCTTAGTACAACAGGTTAGTTTCTACTCAGAGAGAATGAGAGAGCACCCCTTTCTGTCTTCCAGTCAGGGCAGAGAGTTATCAGAGTTCAAGGGCACATTCCAGGCAGGCAGATGCATCTAAGGAAGGTGTGGAATGGGGCCACCAAGCAATGTGGTCTGGGAAGAGTTTTGAAGGCCAGACAGGAAGATGTAGACAACATATATTTAAATAATTTAATATTTATTGGGAATTCCCCCCCCCTCATTGTATTATATCAGCTTTCAGACTTCCTTTCTTGTGCTCAGAATAGATATCACAATGTCAGCTCTAGGTCCAGTATCAACCAACCCTGAACCATCAGACATGAACCCTTGTTGGTGGAGCGACCACTGGAGCCACAGTTGACTGGGGTCCCATGACAGGACTTTCTCAGTGGCAGTTCCCCATTTATGGACTTCCCTCCTGTGAGGTGTGTCTGTCTCCCTCTTTATTGACTTTCAGGAGGAATTTGGAAACATTTCTGTTGCACCAATCCTGGCAACCCTGAGATCACTGGATGAGAGAATGGCCTAAGGTTCACCACCAATGTTATAAAAGTAACTTGAGTTACTTGTGTTCACGGTCTTCAAAGGGTCTGTTCTGAGAATGAAACGATGGCCATCCATGGCTACTAGCTGTGAGAACTGGATGCTGGACCAGATGGGCCATTGGCCTGATGCAGCACATTATTCTTATGTTCTTATCTAATGACTCACACAGGATCTCTCTCATATTCTCTGTTTTACTTCCATTTTGATGTTGCAACTCACATGCTCTAAAACCTCGCTTAAGCTTTGTTTAGAAAGACTCTTCCTTTGCACCCCCAGCTTTTGAATTTGGCACTGTGCTACTCATGTTGCCCTGTGTATCAGACATTGGACACTTGCCTCCTTCACTCGGTGTGTTTTTGTTTGAAAAACAGCACAGAATATTATTTCACCCCATTGCCAAAGTAAAGGAAGAAGGAGAAGTGAGTTTGTAAGATTTATAAAGATGGTCTAAGGTGTTTTTTATATACAGAAAGAAACCTGTAAAATAGTAAGTGGCTGAAATTTGGGGGCATTGTTTACTACCACACAGGGGACAGGTAATTAGAGAGCATACATTACAGGTGTATTTCTGTGAAAATTTCTTCATTGAAAAGTGTACCCCAAAATTGCTTTCAACCATGGTTTTCATATGAATGACCACACATATGCAGAAGCCCATTCTACTTTCTGAGACAGAGAAGAACCTTTGCAAGAAATGCCACTCTATTTGTAATACTGTTGAACATTAAAGGTAAAGGTAAAGGTACCCCTGCCCGTACGGGCCAGTTGTGTCCAACTCTAGGGTTGTGCGCCCATCTCACTTAAGAGGCCGGGGGCCAGTGCTGTCCGAAGACACTTCCGGGTCACGTGGCCAGCGTGACAAGCTGCATCTGGCGAGCCAGCGCAGCACACGGAAACGCCGTTTACCTTCCCGCTAGTAAGCGGTCCCTATTTATCTACTTGCACCCGGGGGTGCTTTCGAACTGCTAGGTTGGCAGGCGCTGGGACCGAGCAACGGGAGCGCACCCCGCCGCGGGCATTCGAACCGCCAACCTGACGATCAGCAAGTCCTAGGCGCTGAGGATTTACCCACAGCGCCACCCGCGTCCCTACTGTTGAACATTACTTTGTGGACAAATACATTTTAGGAACAGGTAATTATGGACTTTGACAATCTCACTAGTGACAGGACAAAAAGAGCAGACTGTGAAGAAACCGCACAGCCTCCCACTATTTTGTTGACCTCTCCATTTTATTTGGGGAATAAAGGATTATATATTTCAGCAAAGAGTGTGGAAAATCAGACATGCACACAGTTATTAATGGGAGATATTAGCTACATGGCTGCGCACCACACTATAAATTAACTTCAGGGCTGACAAAATTTAGTGCTTTAGAGACTAGACCAAGGAGTCATTAGAATTGCCTTGTTCAGGCACCCCCAAAAAAGGAATGTCTGGTGAAATCACATCAATAAAACCTTCCTTCAAAAGCTATAGTTGAAGTGGAAAATAATTTTGCTCATATTCCATTATGTTTAAGGCACTCATATATTTTTTAATTCTACTTTTCCTTTAAAAAAAAAACACTTTTTGAAAGTCTGTATCTTCTGACTAAGAAGAGCAGTATCAATCCCAAACAAGCATTTAGATCTGCCTTTTCATTTTCCTTACATTGCCCTTCTCTCTTTTCAGTACTGGAACTAAATCAGGCAGGCAATAAATACTGAAGACTGCATAAACTGCCACTAGTTACAAATAAAACAAGCTCTTGGTGTTCTTTTGTGGGGGGTGGAGATAGACATTTTAATTTATTTAAAATTATGAGTGTTCTTTTGTCCTCACCGTAACATGTGCTGCACCAGCAAGGAACTGAGGACAAAGGTATATTGACCACTGTACATACTGGTGTGCTTATTTACTTATTTACAACTGTGGTTTTAAAGTGATGTTCTCAATGGACTATCTATTGGGTGTAGATCCAAATACAAGTTCCTGTCAGTGGAGGATCCTGCTGGTGTACACCCCAAAGCTTAAAAACTCTGATACATCAGTTCCATTTTTTGTAGGATATTGATTGTTCAGCTGGAACCTGTGTACACTGGTGTGTTGTCACACAAGCCCCTCAACCAACAGTGTCTTAGCAGCACAGCAAGCTGCCACTGTACACCTGCATCAGCACAACTGGACACCTCCATCTGCCCCAGCTGCAACAAAGCATGTCTCTACAGCCACAGCAGGCGCTGTAACTTCCCAACAGTTTGACTTCAGCTCCGAAAGTGCAGTCTTCCATTGTCTCAGGACACAGACAGATGCCAACCAATCAGACAGATTAAATGCCTACAGAAGGCTTTAATTTCAGCAGTTTGTCATTCTGAATGCGCACACAGAGACAAACACAGTTTTCATGGTGGAGTGAATTTCTCTATCCCTTTCTCATGGGCACAGTGAGATGAAATCATCCAGACTGAAATTTTTAATATTATAAGGTTTTGCCATGGACCTTTCAACAGGGTTTTGTGGCTAAATAAATTAGATCTTAGAAGTTCTGAAGGTGTGGTGTTGTTCTGACAACATGTGGCAAACGGTTCGGGGTTTGACGGAACATTATTTGTACAGCTTAGACTTTAAAAAAAATGGAGGGACGCGGGTGGCGCTGTGGGTAAAAGCCTCAGTGCCTAGGACTTGCCGATCGAAAGGTCGGCGGTTTGAATCCCCGCGGTGGGGTGCGCTCCCGTCGCTCGGTCCCAGCGCCTGCCAACCTAGCAGTTCGAAAGCACCCCCGGGTGCAAGTACATAAATAGGGACCGCTTACTGGCGGGAAGGTAAACGGTGTTTCTGTGTGCTGCTCTGGTGCCGGTTCGCCAGAGCAACTTCGTCACACTGGCCACGTGACCCAGAAGTGTCTGCGGACAGCGCTGGCTCCCGGCCTCTTAAGTGAGATGAGCGCGCAACCCTAGAGTCGGACACGACTGGCCCGTACGGGCAGGGGTACCTTTACCTTTACCTAGACTTAAAAATACAGAGCCTTGAGTATCCATTATTTAACTGCACTTCTGTTTTTACCATTTAATTTTTTATTCAGTTTCTTCACATGGCAACATATAGGAAATCATTTAACCCTCCCTGAAACTTCTAACTTGGACTGTGCTATTTGTAGCCAATAAAATATATACCTTCATATAAATAACTTCTGTTCACAGGGTTTGCCATTATATTATTCAGATTAAACTATAGTCTTCATACCGTGGCAACAATAATAAGAGTTTAGGCTCCATCTAAGGTCAAATTTGTATTTTCAATTTATCTAGGGCATTAATTATTTCCTACAGTAAAACCTTCCGTTGATCCATTGGGTTCCCTTTGTTGACGATGCTCCCTGTTTTCTTTCCCAGTACTTCTATTCATAACCCATAATCTTTTACTAATAGCTCATATGGTTTTTGTTTGAATTAAAACATAATCACACTGCTGTTCAGTTAATTGCTCTGAGATCAGCAAAACTGTTGGGTCCGTGTGATATTCCCAGTAAGTAAAGATTCCGCTCCTAAGCTTGAAATACTTTCATACCACAATGTCAAGCCTTTGAAAACTACATGCACAGACACAAGCATCCAGACTGCATTGCCTGAGATCATTTTCCCAGACATTTTGGCATTCTGTCTACCTACCATCTGAAGAGCTTCTTGGCTGGATGTGCTTAAAGCTCACAAACTCTCCTTAGTTATCCTGCACCAAAGGCTTATGCAACTCTTCATATATAGGGTTGGATCCTCTGAACAGCTGATAGAAGGGATTTTTCTCCCTCTCACTGCAGCACCCAACATAGGCACACACCCCACCACCAAAAAAAGCTCTTCCTGAAGATTAACAGTGCCTCTAGGAGAAGAGAAGACCGACTCCAGTCTTGCGGGATCTGCTTTGCATTTGCACCATTCATGAACTGCACCCAGGAGCAAAAGACATGCTTTTTGTTGTATCACAATTAAGTGTTTGTTGTTAGCCACCCTGAGCCCGGTTTTCTGAACCAGGAAGGACAGGGTATAAATAAAAAATTATTATTATTATTATTATTATTATTATTATTATTATTATTTATTAGAACTAAAGAACATGTGTCTCTGAGCAGCTGCTGACCACAGGGCTTTCCTGTAAGTACTAGAACTGATCTCACAGTTCTCCTGGCAGCCCTGAGATCCCTGGATGAGAGAATGTTTTAAATCATTATTGGAATGTATTTTTTCAAATTGTGTTATTATGGATGTGTTTGCCATCCTGGGCTCCTTCAGGTGTAGCATATCAATTGAATTAATAGAGCATTTTTTTTAATGTGCATATTCTGCGTAAATTTGCTGAACGCCTGATTAAAGGTAAAAATATCAAGCACAGCAAAGAATAATCAAGGTGGCATAAGCAAAAGATAAATCCTACCCAACTAGCTGTTTTAGAGTTCTTTGAGGGTGTCAACAAACATGTAGCTAGGGGTGCTTCAGGAGACACTGTGTTCTTGGACTTAGAGGAATTTTTGATAAGGGTTTTCACCAAGGACTCCTGAGTAAACTTACCAGCAGCGTTCTCAGGGACACTGGGACAATAGCAACATTGCTTCAGTTATTGATGTAACAGCCTTCGGGCATTGTATAGAACAGAAGTGGCCAACACACTTGAAGAAGGAGCAAACCTTGTATCTATTTAAAACAGAAAAAAATTAAGGATTCCCAAATAAGTGCCTAGCTTTGCCCCCCCCCCTTTCCTCTTATTGCCCATCCACTTTGTTTCATGTGTTTAGATCAGGCATAGGCAAACTTGGCCCTCCAGATGTTTTGGGACTACAACTCCCATCATCCCTGACCACTGGTCCTGTTAGCTAGGGATGATGGGAGTTGTAGTCGAACAACATCTGGAGGGCCGAGTTTGCCTATTCCTGGTTTAGATCATAAGCTTGAGGTCAAGGGCTATCTTCTACTTATTGGTCAGAAGTCAACTGTTTTGGGAGCCTTTTTCTTGGAAAAAGTGGGGTAAAAACTCTTTGAAATAAAAGAAAATACATGCTTTCATATGTGTGCACATTTCCTTTTCTGACCAGGACAAACAACAGCTTCAAAATAGTGCATGGGTAAAGAGATAAACTCCCTACACACACACACACACACACACACACACACACACACACACACGTTCTGATTTGGATTCCCGCCCCCCCCCCAGCAACTGCTAAATGCACAAAACTTCAAAGTGATGGAGAAGCATTCACTCATCTTTGTTGTTGGGTCTAGCTTGGCCCTCGGGGTCTGGATCAGACCATCTAAGTCTCTACAGTATAGAGCTTGCATTTTTGATATTAGAAAACTATCTAATCAGCAGAGAAATGCTGAGAAGGAGAAAAAGACTTTTTAGTCTCTGTATACAAGGTCATCTATGCTTGATTGCATAGTTAAGTCAGGCTAATTAAAATGGTTTCCTCTCATTATCGCAAGTGAGAGGCCCTCTTAAAACTAGTATCTTGACTATTGAGCAGCCTAGTAATCAATTCCAAAGCATGAGCTCATCAGGATGAATTATTTTTACATTCACAGAATATATTTTGCCTCACAGATCCTTTTGGCTGCACATATTTACATACTATATTCAACCAGAGACACTTAGAAAAGTTATCACTTTAGATTGAATTGTTTCCGCTGGCACTTTAGAAAACTAGTACTTTAGGGGAAGGCAACCCAGAAACGGAACAGCTCAGCAAGAATTTTTATAAAGCACATGACTGGACTAAAGTTAAAAGGTCCCTAACACTTTCCCCCCCAACATCCCAAAGAGACTTCCAGAGACTCTTAGTGACCTGGAGAGATGATGGATATATTTGTTTCCTAATCTAGGAAGGTTTAACAGCACTTGCAATTTAGTGACCTGAGGAAAATGCTATTTCAGCCCTGGCAAACATATTATTTCAAAGCCTTTCCAGAAACTGGACTTAAATGTTCTTTTTAAAACAGAATAATTGTAGTTGATCCAATACTCAATGGAGAAATTTTTTTGGTAACAATATTTTGAAAACTTCATGATTCCTGGCAATCAACCATCAGGGCAGGGCCTATTATAATTGAGTCCAGCACTAGGCCAGCATGCAGACCTTCAACGTTGTTGAACCTGCGATAATGCAACTTAGACTCTGGCAAACATTTTACCTCTAACTATGTTTATTCCTTGAATCGAGATCTATTGGTACTTTATCTTCTTGGAATGGGCCATATGGGAGAAAAGCAATGACAAACCTAGACAGCATCTTAAAAAGCAGAGACATCACCTTGCCAACAAAGGTCCATATAGTTAAAGTCATGGTTTTCCCAGTAGTGATGTATGGAAGTGAGAGCTGGACCATAAAGAAGGCTGATCGCCGAAGAATTGATGCTTTTGAATTATGGTGCTGGAGGAGACTCTTGAAAGTCCCATGGACTGCAAGAAGATCAAACCTATCCATTCTGAAGGAAATCAGCCCTGAGTGCTCACTGGAAGGACAGATCCTGAAGCTGAGGCTCCAATACTTTGGCCACCTCATGAGAAGAGAAGACTCCCTGGAAAAGACCCTGATGTTGGGAAAGATGGAGGGCACAAGGAGAAGGGGACAACAGAGGACGAGATGGTTGGACAGTGTTCTCGAAGCTACCAGCATGAGTTTGACTAAACTGCAGGAGGCAGTGGAAGACAGAAGTGCCTGGCGTGCTCTGGTCCATGGGGTCACGAAGAGTTGGACACAACTAAACGACTAAACAACAACAACAAATTTTCATCAAATAAATATTGGAGGGCATGGAGCTTTGTGGCCCCTGAGCCAAGGAGATAAGTAACCATACAATCTATAGAAGACATCTGAAGGAAGTTCTGTATAAGGAAGTTTTTGAATGTTTAATGTTTTATTGTTTTTATATATATTGGAAGCCGTCCTGAGTGGCTGGGGCAGCCTAGTCAGATGGACAGGGTATAAATAATAAAATTGTTTTTGTTGTTGTTGTTGAATAGGATGTCCCTATTTTCACCAGAGAAATGTTGGAGGCTATGCAGTCTCCAACCCTCTTTCTCCTGGTGTCACTCATCAGTATCCAGTCACTGCTCCTCAGTGTCCATCCAGTCCCTGACACCTTGAGAATTACATAATGAGTTCTATACAGTTCTGATGTTGACATGTATTTGGGGTCTCCTGTTGATGGAATGGTTACTATGGAAAATGCTTGCTACCTAAGGAGGCACCAATCCAGACAGATTCATATGTATGAAACTGTTTCTTTGGATATCATTTCCTACATATTATACCCAAACAACAAGAACAGAGAAGCAACCTCGATATTTTCCATACACCCTGGAATGCTGATATGACACAGTTAATAGGTTGAGCAGTGAGCCTCGGCGTTCTTAATTCACACATCTGACCCATAACAGGCCATCCTCCTCCCTGAACTCGGTGCTAGCATGCTTGCTACCAAGATGACGGATTGTGCATCGTGCTTCTTGCCTTGTGCAAAAGACCCCACCCAGCATCCGATCAGAGATGAACTGGCATTTGCTCTTCCCTGGCTCCACATCTGAAAGGTGCAGACAGGAGGCCTTGACAAAGTTGTTTTGGGTCATCCTTTTTGCATCATTCTGATGCCTCAGGGTGCAGTCCCCAATGTCCCTAATGTGTCTCCAACCCATATTGAACCTGCCAGTTATAATTCAGCCTAAGGCGAATGAAGCCAATTCTTGAGCCCAGCCAATGTGATAGTGACGCGGGTGGCACTGTGGGTAAAACCTCAGTGCCTAGGGCTTGCCGATCGCATGGTCGGCGGTTCGAATCCCCGCGGAGGGGTGAGCTCCCGTCTTTCGGTCCCAGCTCCTGCCCACCTAGCAGTTCGAAAGCACCCTTAAGTGCAAGTAGATAAATAGGTACTGCTTTATAGCGAGAAGGTAAACGGCGTTTCCATGTGCTGCGCTGGTGCTGGCTCGCCAGAGCAGCTTCGTCACGCTGGCCACGTGACCCGGAAGTGTCTTCAGACAGCGCTGGCCCCCGGCCTGTTAAGCGAGATGGGCGCGCAACCTTAGAGTCGGACACGACTGGCCTGTACGGGCAGGGGTACCTTTACCTTTAATGTGATAGTGTGGAAGAATAAAAAACAAAACAATCTCTTATTGTGACTAATTTAGGGTGTGAGCCAATCATTCCTGCTCGGCCCTGTCTGGCTAATCCTACCTCTGCAGAGATGGAAACAACAGTTGGAAGGCGGTACAGCCATCCCTCCCCTAATTGGTCAGGCTGCTGAAACAGTCTAGCCTCTTTCTCATATGCCATTCCTTCTAAGGGATGGAAGTAAAATTGCTCCTGCTGCATGAATTGACTGTAAATTGCAGATTTGGAATCTTTTTCTTCTCTCGCTCTCTCCTGCTCTTTCCCTCTCTCTTCTTTTGCTTCATTATCCTAGGTTTCCCCCTCCTTCTGCTCTGCAATGACTGCACCACATGAGCCCAGGCGCACACGGACACACACACACACACACACACACACACACACTGACTTGGTCTCTCTGCTTTTAGCAATAATTTGCACATAATGGAACAGCCAGAGGGGGGTTTGATCAATGACCTCTGTCTCAGAGATGCTGTTCCAAGGGAAACACATCTGCCAACATAAAGTATTGGAGCAATCATAGCTCAGTGAGCGTCGTAATAAGCAACTGTTACACTAGAGCCATCAGTCACGTTCAGTTACAGACCTGAAAGGATACAGCACCTCAGGGAGCAATGTCCTTCTATAAATTTGGGCAGCAATGAAGAATGATTTGCAATCAAGTAATAAAAGGCCTAAAAAAGGTCCACCATGCATACTAACATCCAGTACAGCTGACAAAGGAAATAAAAAACCTTGGCATTGTTTGCTCGTTATGTAAACTACACAGCTGTCCAAGCAATTAAGATATGATTTTGGGAATTCTCTCGTAAAAATTTGCTAACAGAGCTTCCACTTGTGAAAGTGACATTCTTCTTTATCAGTAAAGTGCATTTCATTACGGTAATGCAATTTCATCTAGCTTAATAGTAGGAACTGCTTTAACCTTATGGCGAGAGTACATAAACATCATAAAATTAATGTCACCCCCATGCATTGTGGGAATAAATCTGCACCGTTTGACAGCAGTGATCAAGGGATGAAGAATCTGAACTGCACCTCCCACTTTGATATTTCAGAGATTGGGTCACAATCAGCTATGTGAGCATGTTGGCTTCCTAGTGGACTCACAGTTAAGATGTTAAAGGCAACAACAGCACAATTCAATTTTCCAACGTCATAGCCAATGGAAATATCGCTCCATTTTAAGCTGTGTTGGAAGTTAAGCATCAGACCAAAGAAATCTCCAAGGACGAATGAAGAAAGTGATGCATACCCTTCCCGGTAGGTGCTGTTTTTATCTTGTGGATCGTACAGAATCGCTGGGCATTTTCATAAATGCAGTTTAAAACTTTGTTAGCTGAATGGAAGAAAGCCCAAGTTTCTGCTTGCTCCATCATAGTAGTCTATGAATATTCACTAGGATTTAACTAAGTACATAAGAAATGCCTGGTGGATTGGGCCAATGGCCCATCTAGTCCAGCATCCTTTTCTCAGGGGCCACCCAGATGCCTTTGGGAAACCCACAAGCTGACTAGAGCCCTCTCGCTTCCTGCGGTTGCCAGCAACTGGTACTCAGAAATGTTACTGCCTCCAGCTGTGGAGATAGAACAACTGGAGGGGATTATTCAATTAGGCATTACACTAGGTGGAACATTAGTAAACTGGCAGGACCAGGGCGAGGAAACTGTGGCACTCCAGAGGCTGCTGGACTACAAATCCTATCCTCTAGCACTGGCCATGCTGGCTGGGAATGATGAAGTTGGAGGGCCACAGTTTACGCAGCCCTGTAGTACAATACCCTTACCCACTACAGCCACAATGTGGGGCTACAACCTCAATCTTCTTGAATTACCGTATTTTTCGCTCTATAACACGCACCTGACCATAACACGCATGTAGTTTTTAGAGGAGGAAAGTCCGTAGGCATGCAACCCGTAGGCATTCCCTCCATAACACGCACAGACATTTCCCCTTACTTTTTAGGAGGAAAAAAGTGAGTGTTATGGTGCAAAAAATACAGTAGATTATTTATAAAGCCTACCTTTTATAAGAGTTGGTTTTATTTCTTAAAACTTACACACTGCTTGAGTGCAAAAACATCAAAGCTGTTTACAAAAAAAGTTCCCAGTTGCAGGGATGATTCTAAGTGAACCGCCACATTCTCAAAGTCCCCTGTGCATTTGCCCTTAATGTCTGAAGAGGAATTTTTGCCTTCTGGAAAAGTCAGCCTCAGTACCGCCGGTTCATCTTCTTGAACTTCTCATCTGGGGGGTGTTTGCAATTCGGTGGGAACCTCTCAGGTTCTGGTTTCTCAGTGTCTCCCACCCTGAGGGGATGGGCTTTGGGCTCTTCTTTGTTTCTCCATACTGGTGCATTCAGCTTTTCGTGATAAAATCTGTTGTGCTGGACGTAGTTGACGGCCATGTTCATTGGGACAAAGGAGGTTCTGCTGTCTTTCTTTTTGTTCTGCTGCTCAGCCAGCAATCGCGCGTTGGCCTCCTCGGTAGAAATGATGTTTTTTATCTTAGCTTCAATTCCGAGGTCCACCTCTGGAATACTGCTCAGCATCTGACTGGACAGCATCTCCTCAGTCTTCTTAGCTGAAGAGACCCGAATGTTCTCAGGCAGCTCATACAGACAGTCCTCTGGGTTCTTCTGCTTCACTTTCTGTTCCTCATTTTCCACAATTCCCTTCCTTCTCTTCAGCTCGGTTTCAATGTACTTCATCATATCAGCATCTTCATCCCTCCGGTTGGTCTCTGCAGCAAAAGAAGTCCCAAGGTTGAGGTCCTCTTCTTCGCTGATCCTGGCCCTGCCCCGTTCTTTCAGTTTCTTCATGTCCACCTTTCCACCGGTCTTTATTTTAAAGGGATCATCCACCAGAGTCGTTTCTTCTTGTAGTTTCTCCCCCATGAGTACAGCAGCAGCACTCACTCCATTTGGCCTCCCCCTTAGACACTGCACTTCTTTTGCTTCCTCTAGTTTTAGCCAGACCTCCTTGGTGACCTGTGCATCTTCATCATCATCCTCAGAGTCCACCTTCCTCCGACAGAAAGCCTTTCCC
Source organism: Podarcis raffonei (assembly GCF_027172205.1). Taxonomy (NCBI): domain Eukaryota; kingdom Metazoa; phylum Chordata; class Lepidosauria; order Squamata; family Lacertidae; genus Podarcis; species Podarcis raffonei. Next base: position 59,930,657 of record NC_070612.1, on the reverse strand, counting down.
GCAGGAGTGTCCTCAATTGCGTTGGCAGCGGACCCTTTTCCCCCCATCGCTTGCGGGAGGAACAATAGAAGCAGAATCAAATTCATTTCCCTGTTAGACAAAAGAGCAACAAAATATTACCACCACTAGTCCACTAATAATATATTGTTTGCCATTCCCCAATTTTCTGGCGATTGCCCGAATGGGAAGATTTAGAAATTTAAGGTTCAGTCTGAAATTGGCCCAATTAACATTGTTAACTTATAGCAAACTATAGGTGACATTAAGTGCATGACTGACTGATTCATGCATGCATGCTTTTTCTTGATTAAATAGCAGCCAATGGCAGCTTCTCTCCCAGGGCAAATCCAGCCACAGAGGCCCTGAGGCACACTGGGACCATGGCAGGGGTTAAGGGTAAACACACCCTTTCCTCCATGCCCTAGTCTTGGTCCAGGTTGAGGTGGTGGCAGCTGGGAAAGGCTGTGTATAGAAAGAACAAGCATGCTAGGGCCAGTCACTGGAATAACATCACATCTAGCTTGACCCTTTTCTGGCAGTTTTGTGCATGTTAGCAAGTACTGTGGTGGTTCAACGTGTGCCCAGACTGTGACACAATGAGACCAAAAATATGGGTTGAGCCAGGCTGTGCTGTACCATGGTCAGTCAAAGTACATGCATATCCATGCGAAGTGTCAACTCCTGTTGACTTCATCCAGGTAAAACCATATGGGATGTGAAATGGGATTCTTACTAAGGAACTGAGAGAGGAGCCCCTGTATTTTCAGTTTCTTCACTGCATGGTGGTCATAATGAGGACAGGCCGAAAACATTTTGCTAGCCGATATATGGAACCCCTTGTGTGTCCCCCCAGAAGCCAGCTGGACTGGAAGGTATTTCAATAGTGGCAATGGGCTTCCCCAACAGCACTGGGGATCAGCAGGCTAGTCTAGTGGGTAGAGACGGCTGTGTGGCACACAGAGCTCTACCCACCAACAGAGGGGAACAGCTAAGGGGCTCCGGATAAATGGAAAGGCAATGTCATCATCCCCCCCCCCATACACACCAGCATCTACTGTATGATGTGGCTGCCTCACTCTGTCCAAGTGTCAGTGCTGCCACCGGTGATTGCTGAATGCAACCAGTTCACATGCAAATATGGCTGCTGTGTGCTGAGATTAATGGTCATCTCAGAGTATGGTGATATCTGGAAAAAAGGGGGGTAGAGATGTTGCTGCCACACTATGAGATTGAAAGAAGCCATGGTGTCCTTCTGTGATGTCTGAATCTTCCCTGGTCATCTGGTTTTCACACAGCACAGCAGAATTAAAATTGTGGGGCCTTTATTTTGAAGCAAGCCCTTCTGCATTCTGTGACTTATCGCCTCTCGTGACCAAAGAAAGCTGTGCTTTTGAGTTCACCTCTAAGAGAAATTTCTGCCATTTGCTTTCAGTCATAGCACACTGTCAAAGCTATATTTCAGCATCAACCAGTTATACAAGGTATCAGTCTGCCTCGTCTCCAATAAATCTACACAAAACATTTTTCTGTCATTAGAAGAAGAAATGAAGGACCACTTAATGTTTCGGGCTGACAAGATAGTGCCAGGAATTTTCCCAAAGGGTTTGACAATGCTCTGTTAAGTGTCATCTTAAAATTCACTGAGGAAATATTGTGCAATTTCCAATTCTCCACAGTAACATTTTCTTTATGCATTTTTCACAACTACTTTCCCAATGCATAAAAAAGATAAGTGTCCAAAATTACTCAATTTAAAGTCTTTACGCAGGTAGAAAACTGTCCTCAATAAATGTCCTATCCTGTTTATTGTTTTATTAAAAATGGAGGAAAGACGACTGTAAGAGTGGGTGGATACGAGAGAGAATTTCACAAAATGGTTGGGCATTCCTGCTGGGAAGGCAGAGCCTTGGCAATGGCTACCCCTTTACAGTGGTACCTCTGGTTACAAACTTAATTCATTCCGGAGGTCCGTTCTTAAGCTGAAACCATCCTTATCCTGAGGCGCACTTTCGCTAATGGGGCCTCCCACTGCACGCGCACCTCTGGCACGCGATTTCCATTCACATCCTGGGGCAAAGTTCACAACCAGGAGCAGCTACTTCCGGGTTAGCGGAGCTCGTAACCTGAAGCATTCGTAACCAGAAGTGTTCATAACCAGAGGTACCATTGTATAGTGTTTTGAGGGAGTGATACAAGTGTTCCCTTTTCTCCCCCTTTCCCCTTGAGTGGGGTTAGCAGGAGAGCATTCTGGGATACGTCTCCCAGAGCATCAACATAGCATTCCAGATCACAACAGGTGCAGGAGGAAAAACTTGCTTTCTCCGGAACAAAATGTTGCTGAGTTCCCTGACAATCCCATTTCTCACAGCATCAGCACAGTCTCTAGGCCTGGGATCAGCAAACTTTTTCAGCAGGGGGCAGCAGCACTGTCCCTCAAACCTTGTTGGGGGGTAGACTATATTTTGAAGGGGGGGGAATCAATGAATTCCCATGCCCCACAAGTAATCCAGAGAGGCATTTTAAATAAAAGCACACATTCTACTCATGTAAAAACATGCTGATTCCTGGCCCGTCCGTGGGCCGAATCCAGCCCCTGGGCCTTAGGTTGCCTAACCATGCTTTAGACAAATAGATCTGAACCCTAACCCTTGCAAGGACTTACTCATCCCAACTCTGCACCGGTACTACATATTATGAGTAGATGAAACCAGTAGGTTTAGTGTACCAGAAAACTTTTGTGCATTCCTGCTTGCATACTCCAAATTACAATTGTTAATACTTATTACTGTTTATATTTATGCTGTTTAAAAACCCTCAAAGTGACTTGCAAAACAAATCTTACTGCAAAGACATGATGATCAGCCAGCACAAACATCAAGCACAAACACTATGGGCTGGATCCAAAGATGTTCTTTGATGATGGGACTGCAGTCCAGTAGAGGCTCCAGTAGAGTGCAGCCAACTTTTCCACCATCTTCCTGCAGCTTTCAACCCCACGTCCTGCACTCTTCTAGGTGGTTTACCAACACAGGAGCTGCAACGGAAAGTAAAATCAGCAAGAGCCATTTCCTCCCACTTCCTCCAGTTGGGATGTCCTATGACAGGCATAGGCAAACTCGGCCCTCCAAATGGTTTGAGACTACAGTTCCCATCATCCCTGACCACTGGTCCTCTTAGCTAGGGATGATGGGAATTGTAGTCCCAAAACATCTGGAGGGCCAAGTTTGCCTATGCCTGTCTTATGAGCTAACTCCACTCATGGGAACTCTAGATCCAAGCCCATGAAAGGCATTAGCTTAAGGATTTGGGGCGGGAGCCGGTTCCACATAGGATTTGGGGGTCATTTAACCTTAGACAATCAGGAGGCAGATGAGTGTGAAGAAATGCAGCAAAATATACCTATAGCACCTGTCAAAATGGCCAATGTAAGTAAGCCAAGCCACAGGCCAACTTATTTCCAACTGTCTATAATATAACTAAAGCATGGTATCACCCTTCTTTATAATACTGATGCTCAGAAATGGTGTACTATCACCCGATCACCAGTTTTTTGGGCTACATATGCTACATCACAGCTTTACATTCTGCATTAAACCAGAATAATATGATCATTTCCAGGACCATTCAATGACTTTTTTTTCTTCTTCCTAGGATAGAAAAGCAAATGGTCACCACACCCCATTTCAGCCTAGGAATGCAAAGTTATTTTGGTACCTGGGGCACAAAATCCAGCAAGCACCCGCCCACTTCCCAGAGGCAAAAGAAGTACAACAACAACAACAACAACAACAACAACAACAACAACAACAACAACATAAATAAATAAATTGCTGCACTTTCCTGACACGCAAAGTCAGCTGCCTGAGGTGTCCAACTCACACTGCCTACTGGAAGGACTGATCCTGCCAGAACAGTTCATATACAAAATTATGAATAGATATTGGAATCTCCAATTCACCCAACAGCGGCAAGAGTCTTGATAGCACAAGGATGGAAGAATGAGGAAATCCCAACGAAAGAACACTGGCAAGAAAAACTGATGAGTTATGCAGAGTTGGCTAAATTGACATATAAATTGCGAGACAAGGACAACCATGACTTTAAGGAAGAATGGGAGCTTTTTACAAATTATCTAAAAAGACAACAAAATGAACTGCACTCCTTGGCAGGTTTTGAATAAACATACACAAATTTATTGGTTGATAACATGTTAGATAATGTAAGGATATGTACAATTTTATAACATGCAGAGAATAATATGTGCTGAGAAATCAGAGAGAGGAGCTGAGGGAAGTCCGGGGGGGGGGAGGATGGAAGGGAGGGGGGAAATTAATGTAAGCGATTATATGGTTTGATAATTTGTTATGTTGAAACTGCTAATAAAAATATTTTATAAATAAATAAATCTCCAACTCACCCATTTGAACGCATGTGGTTTTTAAATCCACACTTTTTATCATTCTACTTGGAAGTACCAGAAGGTTAATAGATAGCTTAGTTAAAACAAAAGCAAAAGCACAGGCCACGTGCTAACCTTTGTTTTAAAAAAGGCTTTGTGGTTGAGTTTCCTCAGACTTCCTCAACTAGTTTCTTTCTGGAAACACTTGTGATGAAAAACCTTAATTGTTTTCTTTACCATACCTCAGAAGGTCACACACGGGCAAGAGCCAGGGACATGCCCCGGATTTCTATCAACTCCAGCATTTGAGTGCTGGGGAGAACCCCAGGTTGTTACTTTCAACTCTCTAATGGAGCCACAGAAGGGAGGAGGCAGGGGGGAAACAATTAATACATCAGAACTCTCTGCCAGGCTTTTATGGCATTACAGGCTTTTTCCGCTATAAAGGAACATATTGAATCTTTAGAGCACAGCCCATTCTTCACTGTTTCAGTTGTCTCCTTTTGTTTACATGTCCCTGCCATCCTTCTTTGTGAATTGAATGCTAAACTATCTCTAGGGAGATGTTAGATTGCTTACAGAATGCCTCAGCAGATGGTGGTTCCTGTTGCAACAGAAGGCTGTGATTACACCTGAACTCTGCAAGAACTCGAAACTTAAACAGAAAAACAAGATAAATGAGGAATCCTTAAAGTTCTCTTTCCTCTCCACGGCGCCTGCAGCAGGGGAGAAAAATAATCCAAGGGGTTTATAATAATAATTTTGAAAAGGGACAAGATCCCATCCTTCAGAGTTTGTTCATTACATTACAGGGCTTTCATTATAGAATTGTATTAGTGGCGCATTTCACCATTGGACCTTCTGTTATCAGCAATGTTGGGTAGTTCTTCATCAAGACAGTGAAAGGGACTCCTTCGGGAGGTGGTGGTCTCCCCTTCCTTGGAGATTTTTAAGCAGAGGTTGGATGACCATCTGTCAGGGATGCTTTAGCTGAGATTCCTGCATTCTAGGGGACTAGATTATCCTCAGGATCCCTTCCAATTGTACGATTCTACAATTCTATTATTTATTCAAGATCCGGGAGTATTTACTGCACAGAATGATTCTACCACCTCCAAATAAACGTTTTCTGGCTCTGTATGTTCTGGTTTTGTCAAGCACACTTCATCTGACACTACAGACACAAAAACATTCCTAGGGCCTGAAATCTCCCCAAATAGACATTAGAAATCTCACTGGAGTAGTAAAAACACACACAAAAACCTGTTAGTGTAATTTTTTGGGTTAAGATTGAATGGAGGTTAAAGTGCAACAACATTCTTTATTGTTTATGAATTTCATCATTCATAAACAATAATAGGAAAGACAAATTAAACTTCCTGTCCCCTAAATACTTCTCTGTGTTCCTCTAAAGCATCTCTTGGGAGTTGTATCCTGTAACAACAACAAAATTCCTGGTCACTTTCGCCATTTGGGGAGGCATAAATCAAAGGCACAGACGCGCCCTCCCTATTCATACGTCAGCTGGCAGCGGATGTTTTATTGTATAGCCCAAGAGGACTGAAAATAGGTAGATCCAATATGGATTTAACATTTCTTGCACTTTGCAGTAACTAGATCTATAAATTAAGAGAGGGGAAAGTGCAAGACAAAGCACTATAGCTGAACACACTCCATTACTCAACTTTGGTAGAAGCACTGAGCTCAGGTTGTTCTCAGCCTATCAAAAAGGAGCCTGTATTTGAAAAGAGAATTGTCCAGGATGACATCATGTGGCTGGTCCAGAAACAAGAGGAAACATCTTTTCCCCTCTAGCTCTTAACACAATTTCATAGCAAAGAGTTATGGGCAAAGCATTACATCCGCTGGAACGTTTGTTGCTTCCCATGGCAAAAGTGCATGAAAAACAATACTAATAAATGACACAGGAATAGAACTTCCTGAAGTTCTTTAAAACAGATTGTTATTATTTGCTTTGTCCCTGTAGCCCCTTACACCCAAGTTGCTGTAGTTAAAAGTGTGGGATGTAAAACTGCAGTCAAGTACAACATTCCTACAGTGGACATGTTAGGGGATGTTTTGTACCACTCAGGAGAAGACTTCCTGTTTCCTCCTAAGCTGGGACAGACTTCCACTACATGTGACTTGAAGAGGAGGTGGTCTGTTGTAATAGCATGGAGGAGCACATGGCCTCCATGTTCTGATCAGTGTGTGTTCTCCATTTGGTATGTTGCTATGTGTTTGAAGAAGTGACTGCTTAGTCGCAATCACTTAAGACTAACTTCTTTATGGAACAGTACTAGTTGTTGTGGAATAGTACTAGTTGGGGACGCGGGTGGCACTGTGGGTTAAACCACAGAGCCTAGGACTTGCCAATCAGAAGGTCGGCAGTTCGAATCCCCGCGACAGGGTGAGCTCCCGTTGCTCAGTCCCTGCTCCTGCCCACCTAGCAGTTCGAAAGCACGTCAAAGTGCTTCCAGCGGGAAGGTAAACGGCGTTTCTGTGCGCTGCTCTGGTTCGCCAGAAGCGGCTTAGTCATGCTGGCCACATGACCCGGAAGCTGTACTGTCGGGCCAGCCGTTACAAATGGCGCTTTTCAGCATAAAATAAAGACGCAGAGAGCTAGCTTATTTCCTTGGACTGATGGAGCAGCTCTTTCAGACATCTTCTCCTCTCCAGTCCGTTTTTATTACCCTTTGTTCTCTCCAGCCGCATGGCTGCTTGCCAGTGTCTCATGTTACCTCATCTGGCCAGGGTTAAACCCACCCACACCATATAGGGTCAACACTGCCCAGAGGAAACACAACTCCTTTTAAGGTCAATACAATTCTAATACATGATAAGGCACAGACATGCTGGTCACTGGGTCAGCAAGACACCAGGTGGCACTACAAACCTTTGCCAGGGCTTTCTGGCTCCCACCCTGGCTCCCACATGCCCTCTTTCTTTATATTTTAAGCATAATCATATATATCAGTACCAATGGCTTTGTCGAGCGAGATAAGCGACTCTTTTGACACCGGAAGCGGGCCGTGGACTGGAGAACCATGTAGTACATACAGAAATTAAGAATGAATACATTGTATATAGCAACACAAAATAATGCAAATAACTACTATAATAATCACTATAATCAATAAATGTCGAAGCCAACTTCCATCTGGAAGCCAAGAATATAAGAATTCTGATTCCATGCTGCATGGTAGGCTTCTTTTCTAGTTTATTAGCCATGCACTGGTGTCACTTCTATAGCACTGAGATTGGTCACTGTATGTTCCTGTAAGAGAACAAGAGCTATTAAACATGAATTTCAATGTATATTGACAGTTTGGATATATGCCCCATGATTCTTTCCCTCTTTAATTTGAAAATAACTGGGGGCAGGCATACATACCCAACATGTAGAAGCATGCAATAAACTAATAAACTTAATCATAACTTGTACAAAAATATTATTCCTCCATATCTTATGATAATTTTCACCCTTAAAAGTCTTATTCAACAACACTGTTCTTATAGTTCGAGAGTGGCTGAGCCGTGAATACTGCCAGCCAGTGTAGGATTCAGGCAACTGCTGCTTGCCAGCCGATAAGGTGAAATATGGTGGTTTCAACTGGACTGTGTCGTCTGCTTCTCTTCCTTGTATAATGGTGCAGCAAAAGATGGCAAGGAAAATGTTTAGGAAGGCACTTCCGCAGTTGAAGGGACTTGCCATGGCTGCACGCATCGAGCTGGAACCCATAAAGGCTTGTCCTCGATGTCCACTGCCACGTACCCTCGTCCCCACGTGATCAGCGGGACAGGTCCATGCCATGCGGAATCAGGCAAGCGTCTGTACACCACCAAGGGGTGGGGGAGTGCCTCCTCCTTCCTAAAATGCAATTCCGCGGGAGTATGGGTCCTATTATGTGGATATAAAGATGGTTAAACACAAAAAGAACTTGGTGAACAGCTGAAGGAATGAGTGCTGTTGGATGTTTCGGCCGCCAAGCAGTTTTAGCAATAGTGTTTTGAACGTCAGGTGCGCTCTTTCCACTATCGCTTGCCCTATGGAGTTAAAGTGTATACCATGAGTTAATTTCACATTCCACAACATACAAAATTCCGAAAATGTTTTAGAAATATATGCTGGACCATTATCAGTTTTGATACGCGTAGGTTTACCCATGACTTAGAAACAGCGGATAGTGTGCTGAAGTAAGGCTTGCAGGGCAAGAAACAAGGAAAACAAGTCAGAATCCAAGGAAGGAGTTATATAAGATATTGGGAAAATAGCAAAAAGCGATATACATACTGAGTATCCACAATAAGATTGAAAGATTGAGTAGGAAAGGATTGAAAGGCAAGAATCACAGCCGCTAGCTCTGCTCGCTGGGCAGAAGTCTGTGGAGGGGTAAATAACCTTTCCATTTTCCTCCCTCTTCCCATGTCACCACCCCCCTATTTTTTGTTCCATCTGTGAAAAGGGTTAGTGCAGAGGGGAGAGGTGTGAGAGAAATGATGACCTATAAAATCAGCCAAAACAATTTGCATGGCAGCATTTGTGATCAATAAATGCTGCTGTTCAGTCTGTGAAAATGGCAAATAAATTGATGCAACATCAAAACTGCTCAAAGTTATAGCACGTGAACGTCCTTTGATAACAATTGTCTGATGTGGATTCATTTGCTGAATAATGTTCTTCAAAGGGGTATGAGGTAAATGTAACCATTCTATAATGCAGATAGTCTTCTTCTTGTCCGTCTGAGCATATAAATTTCCTGTTGGCAACAATGGTGTAGCAAATACTGCCAGATGCAGCTTGTGTTCAGCACCTCTAGGTGGCGCATGCGGAAAGGTTTCAATGCTTCATCCACAAAATTTTGGCAAAGTGTAGGGGAGTTCCGCATGCTGTTGTGGCTGAACAATCCACTGATATCGCTGGGTGGATTGCCATTTGTTATATACTGGCAATGTAAAAGCAAACTGTTCCTGTCTGCTGGATCCAGTGGGATAGAAATTGTTCAATGTGGCCAAGGTCAATTGTTCAGAAATAAGCTGTTCAGAAACGAGATGGTGCCATTGCTGCAGTTTTTTCTTTTGGTGGAGGCCACTGTTCTACCCACACTGAAGTATCAGTGATCTTGGTTTGCCACGCTGGAAATGCTGTATTGATAGCTACAGGTTGGTTTTTATCTTGTACTGCTGCCAGCAATTGAGCCTTGTGGGTGGCTGTACCAACAGACTGGCAAATGTGTAGCATTGTAGCTGTATCAATGGCAGGAAGGTGTATTATCGGGCGCAACGCAACCTTACAATCCTCAGTGGCATTTTCAAAGGCCAATTGTTTGATAATTATTTGTTTGGCTTCAGGATTTTCAATTTGGCTACTCACTGCTGTAATCAGCCTGATTTTTCTCATTGCTTGTTGCAGTAAAGCAGGAGCATAAGCACCACAGGCAATTTCCCATTCGTGAGCAAACAATACAGCAGCTGATGGGGGTAAAACTGTACGTGCCAAAGGCTTGAATTCATCTGGAACCAAAAGCTGGGCTTGAATTCCTGCTGCAGCACCAGGGAATGCCTTAGTATCCTGAGTTAAGGAACAGGCAAATACTGCACGTTGCAAAGGGGTAGCTGCTTTTGCTGCTGCTGAAAAAGCAGGATCATTTCCAGCCAGACCACGGTATTTTTGCAGATTTGGGTCTTCTGGTGAGGAACTGCAGTCTGGAGGTTTGGGATCTGGGGCTGCAGGCAAAGCAAGGGTTGGAACACATGGCAGGATAGCAGACTGAATTAAAGAAGCTGAAGCTTGTGTTGGCAATGCAGCTATGGAGATATTTTTTGGTGATAAAGAATCCATAGCATATCGAACCTTGCACCATGCATTTAAATTCCGAACACCAATGCTGGGAAGCCCATGAAAATGTGTCCCAATTTCATCCCAATGTTTTAATTCCAAAGTTCCTTCTGCAGGAAACCAGGGGCAATGTTCATCAATGCACAGAATGAGCTGTATCAAATCTCCCTCAGGAACTTCCAATTTGTTGCAGGAGAGGAGAAATTTTAAGTCTTTTAAAATTTTCTGTTGGGGAGTAGTCAAAGAGCTGCCCATTTTTCTAAAATCAATATTTAAGGGATCGACTCACCTTGGATCCGTAGATGAATAGCGCTTGCAGCCTTTTCCAGGCGAGGTAAGTCGATGAATATCCACTGCTTGGATCAAAAATCTTCTCACAGTCTTGCCCAGACTGTTTGCTTTAAATCTTGCTTCTTAGCTCTCTTTTAAAAACCTCAGTCGTATCTTTTATTCAGCCTCACACGGGGCACCACTTGTCGGGCCAGCCGTTACAAATGGCGCTTTTCAGCATAAAATAAAGACGCAGAGAGCTAGCTTATTTCCTTGGACTGATGGAGCAGCTCTTTCAGACATCTTCTCCTCTCCAGTCCGTTTTTATTACCCTTTGTTCTCTCCAGCCGCATGGCTGCTTGCCAGTGTCTCATGTTACCTCATCTGGCCAGGGTTAAACCCACCCACACCATATAGGGTCAACACTGCCCAGAGGAAACACAACTCCTTTTAAGGTCAATACAATTCTAATACATGATAAGGCACAGACATGCTGGTCACTGGGTCAGCAAGACACCAGGTGGCACTACAAACCTTTGCCAGGGCTTTCTGGCTCCCACCCTGGCTCCCACACTGTACTCGGCCATAAAGTGAGATGAGCACAGCAACCCTAGAGTCGTCCACGACTGGACCTAATGGTCAGGGGTCCCTTTACCCAGTAGCGTAGCGTGGGGGGTGCAGGGGGGGCCGGCCGCACCGGGCGCAACATCTGGGGGGGCGCTCGCACTCACAGCTCTCTGCCCCTACTAAAATCCATGGGTTAGGGGGCGCAAATTACTTGCCTTGCCCCGGGTGCTGACAACCCACGCTACGCCACTGCCTTTACCTTTACTAGTTGTTATGTAACCTAAGCCTGCCTTCAGGTATACTGTATGTCTGTGAACCTGAATGCATCTGTCAGTAAACTACTTTTATATTAACGCAAATAAGATTTTTGTGTTTTTAAGAGGGATTAGAAGGGATTTTATCAGGAAGGAATATTTAATAGTAAGACTCAGATGAGTCAGCAACAAGCTGCTCGCTGCGTAATTTAAAAGGGGGGGATGTTTGGAACTCTGCTAGAATATGGAACTTGCTAGCACAAGTTAGGAAGGATATCATTAAATAATATATCCTCTCCTGCCTCCCTAATCATCCCCACAAAAAGAGGATTTTAAAGTCGCAAATTCATGAAGGATAAGACTATCTCTAGCTACTAAACATTTCTGTCAGAGGCAGTGCTGGAAACCCTGGAGGGAAGAGTGATGTTGCTGTTGAGAAGGATGCTGGACTTGATGGGCTACTGGCCTGATCTAAGAAACTTTTCTTATATTCTTAGAGTGTCTGTGCTAATTTTTGTTTAAATATTGAGCCAAGTCTTATGACTTTATCCGCGGAATCTTAGCATGAACACACATTTTTTGTAGTACTTGAAGTACTGTGCAAACAAGCATATTTCAAATATTACTTACATCAAAGCTGTACATATTTTGTTCTTATTTGCTTTAGATAATAACACATTTCAGGATTTTGAAAGGAAGAAAAAGCACAGCAACACCAGACCACCTTTCAAGATATAAGGTATTATTCCAGGAATCCTTGTCTTAAGTTCTTTCATCTGATACCTGCAAACAGCAACTGCATACAACAACTATGTGGAACATTACAAAGAAAAAGTTCATTTTCTGCAAGTACTGCTTCTTAAGGTTGTTGCATCTGTCACTTGTATTCATAAAGACATACATGGAACACAAAAAAGCTTCCATTTGGACATTACGTATATAAGAACTGATCTATTTGTATTTCCTGTTCAAAATGTTGGTCTTTAATTGCTTCTCCTTAATTTGATAATGTGAAAAGAGGTATGTTTATTGGATGTATAAAAAATTCATATAGTTAAACACAGCCAGTTACATTGTAGGTGTTATTGTTAGTCGGATTTACGTGACTAAAGGATTGAGAGTGTTGTGCATGAGTTCTTCTGGCATATATTATGGCAAGAATCCTTTTGCGTGCTGTTGAGGGCCCATAGTTTGTGTGTAACTTTCTCATTTGCTAATATGCAATGAGAGTTACTTTTCCATTTCTGGAGCTATCTGAAAAGAAGAAGATGCAAGAACGCATGAAGAGCTTGCAGGATTAGGCCAATGGCCCATCTAGTCCAGCAACCTATTCTCACAGTAGCCAACCAGATGCCAGTGGAAAACCTGTAAGCAGGACCTAAGCACAAGCTTGGTGGTGTTAGGAGCATCTTCCATGAGCATGAGTGGCTTGTGGGTAAGACACATCCAGCATGCTCTGCTGGTGGCTTACAAATGGGCCAAGGCATGGAAAAACCAAGCAATCATGCTCTTTTGCTTCTGAGGATGCAATGACCAGCCCTTGTTCTCTTAAGATGGTTGTCTGCATCTTGATTTGTATTTTTATAAGCAAAGAAATTTCATTTGTCTCCAGCGCACTCTACCTCCCTCCCTACCCACAAGAAAATAGACTGTGCACTGTACTTACAGCTCAGGCAAAGGGCAGGTTCTGCCCACAAGGCCATTTATCCACTCTGTTGCAGATTGATCAGTCTGCAAACACCTACACCTACAACTCTGCTGTGGAATAACTGCTTGCATCAGGATGATAACGAGTATAATTTTAAAATTTATGTCTCATTATTCTGTTCATAGAAGGGATGAACCATGGAGCCTAGGGCTTGCCAATCAGAAGGTCAGCGGTTCAAATCCCCGCAATGGGTGAGCTCCCGTTACTCAGTCCCAGCTCCTGCCAACCTAGCAGTTCGAAAGCACGTCAAAGTGCAAGTAGATAAATAGGTACCACTCCGGCGGGAAGGTAAACGGTGTTTCCGTGCACTGTTCTGGTTCGCCAGAAGTGGCTTAGTCATGCTGGCCACATGACCCGGAAGCTGTATGCCGGCTCCCTCAGCCAGCAAAGCGAGATGAGCACCGCAACCCCAGAGTCGTCCGTGACTGGACCTAATGGTCAGGGGTCCCTTTACCTTTTATTCTGTTCACACAGCAACCAGAGTAGCTTAACCACAAAAGAGAACTACCATCATGGTGCTAAGTCTATTGTTACATCAGCGCAAGGATATACATTTGTACCACAGAACATTGTCCCCTCATGCACTCCCTAAATCTGTTCCAGGGGCTCCTGGAGCAGATTTGAGGAGGGGGCAGAGAAAGGGAGGCTCCATTACATACGTACATGGAAATTCTTGTGCAAATGGGAGAAGATAGTTGAAGTCTGCCCTAATTTTTTGTATTGCAAAAAAATGCAAACAATTAAGAGCATCAGTCACTTAGAAGTCAAATAAAAATCAGCAGCAGAGTGAAACTTTAAAAGGAGGTCCTGGACAAGACCTGCCAAGGAAAATAAAGAACTTATTTATGTATGCTACAACAGCGGCAAGAGTCTTGATAGCACAAGGATGGAAGAATGAGGAAACCCCGACAAAAGAACAGTGGCAAAAGAAATTGATGAACTATGCAGAACTGGCGAAACTGACATGCAAATTGTGAGGTAAGGACAACTGTGACTTTAAAGAAGAATGGGAACCTTTTACAAACTATTTAAAAAGACAGCAAAATGAACTGGACTCCTTGGCAAGTTTTGAATAAACATACACAAATTTATTGGGTTAATATAGTGGATAGATAATACAAGGATGTATACAATTTTGCAATATGCAGAGAACAATATGAGTTGAGAAATCAGAGAGAGGAGCTGAGGAAAGTCTCGGGGGGGGGAGGGGGGAGGGTTTGCTGGGGAGGTGGGAGGGGGGAAAAGGGGGAATAATGAATATGATTTGCTTTGATGATTTGTTATGTTGAAATTGTTAATAATTTTTTTAAAAAAAAATCTTTAAAAGGAGGACCAGCCCTACTATTAGACAGAATGAGGGAGTCGCCTCAGGTGGGAGATCCTGGGGGTGAGCAACAACTATGAGCTGTTTGAGAACAGAGCTGTGTGCTTTACTGCCTCCCCTGCACCATTAAGCTACGCTGCTGCCCAGAAGATGCTGTTCTGTCAGCAGTGCTGAAATAAGGTTTAGCTACCAGTCGAGTTGGCTCTGAAACACGAAGTCGAGAGGGTGTCATCTTGGCCTTCGTCAATGGAAGCAAAACTTCTTGGGCTGGCCCTGATGAAGAGCCTGAGGAAATAAAAGCATTCTCCATTTATTTCTAACAGATAGTAAAGAGCAAGGCTGATGAATCTCCACAGGGAGAGTATACCAGAACTTCAGTGCCTTCAGCAAAAACACTTGGCAAATATTTTACTGCAGATTTCAGGATTGGAAAGGAACAAAGTAGCTTTCAAGTGTTCAGATTCAAAATGACCTCAATGGATCAAGAGCGGAACTATATCTTGTTTTTAACTCCACATTTTAGGATATGTGAAAGAAGATTTTATTTTTTAAAAAATACAGGAATCTATCTTAGGATATGGTGTTGCGTTAGTAGAAGCGATGTAACCTGATCCTGTTATAATAAATATATCTTACATTTAGTGCCATCGGTACACTGTGGCACTACACAATACTGCCTCACCCAGTCACACAGCATGTCCACCTTTAAAGGACTAGTTGCAGAAAACAGAAAATGCTGGATTTCAGCACGTTGGTAGAACAGCTGGACATGGCACAAATTAACCAAAAGAACCATGGGACATTCTCCCTGGAAGTCTGCATTTTCAAGCAGGAAGAGAAAGATTGTAAAACAGTTGCCATGTGTGGCAACACATAACAACTCACATTAAATCCGAGAACAGACAGAAAAGCAGAGCTGCAAAAGTAAAAATGCAGGCATGAAGGTGCGTGTAAATAAAGATATTGCTTAGTACCTTCACATCCATTTTTCTGCTTAACCACATAGACCAGGGGTCAGCAACCTTCCGCCTTAGAGCCATATGCAGCCCTTGGCCTAATTAGATGCACCTGGCAAGGAGAGGGGAAAGAGAGATGGCACAGAAGGGAGAGGGAGGGGGTCCCAGAAAGAGGGAAAAAGGGTGACAGCCAGGAGAGAGAAGGGGGTGGTCCCTTTTGGTCTGAGCACCACCCATTTTGGGAGTCTAACACTTTTGACTCCAGTCCTGCCTACTTTTGATTCCAATCCCAGTATTCAGCCTCCAAGGTACTGCAGCATTCAACATTTTTTTTTTTTTAATGCTGCCCACCCCTAATATAAGCATTGCAGGTTTCAAATTCAGAATTGCCTGGGCTCATTAAAACTGTAGCAATATATTTCACTGGGGATGGATTTCAATCTAGCCCAAGTAAATTTATTTTTGTGTATTCAAGAGAGGGTTGCATTCAAGCAGCAATTTGGTTTTCTCCCACTAAGTTAAAAATAATAATAATGGAAACTGTTAATTACGGAAATAGAAGAGATTTGAGAAGAAGACAGAAAAAAGCTCTCCTTGCTACACCATGGAGCCTGCTAATAGCTCCTTTAGTGACACCTAGTGCAGTCGGTGGAGATGAGGCACTATTAAACGCTGTGGCTGAGACACACTGCCTTGTTAATGTTACTTTGATTTCCAATAAAATGAGCTAACTCAATAGTGCTGAAAGGCAACCATTTCTTTTAGGCTCCAATTTGCATGCATATTCTAATTCACATTTGAATCTTTGAAAGAAAAAAAAGCAGCTAAGCTTATGGACCATACTGTCTGCTCAGTTCGTCACTTAACTGTTAGAACCACTGGGTCATTAATATCAATAATGAGAGAGAACTGCAATTAGGATCCAAATGAAATATGCCATGCCCCAGTTGATTTATTAGAATGTTTGTCAGTACAAAATGCCGTGGCACAGAAGACAAGGCTGCTGTGCTTGGATTGCTGCCTTCTCTCTAAATAGGAATCAAGAAAAATATTCACAGGGGCGATCATTCCATTACTGAATGGGAATTCAGAATATAAAGCTGAACTTTCTTTAAAAAAAAAAAGCAGCAGTGCCTTGCTAACTCATATTAATGTTGGGAGGCGTATTACCAATTATTGAGAGTTGTCAATTAGCGAGTAATTATTTTCTTGCTGCTGATCTGACCCTATCACTCTTTCCATTGAACACCTCCCACTGGCTCCTCTTTGCACGGTTAATCAAATCTAAACTACTTGCCATTATTTTCAAGGGCTGGTGGTACTCAATCTCTGACTTACATTTCAGATGGTTTCCCTAATCCCATTTCCTCAAGCAGACTCTCTGCCAGGGAGGACGGACTCATCCATCCATTTAGTTAGAAATTATAGCTAGTGGGTGGGGGAGTCAAAATGGCTGGCAGGAACAAATTTTATACCCAAGGTAATTGGAACAAACTACTGAGGGAAGTGGTGTGTTCTTCCCTGCATGCAGCTTTCATACCAAGGTCCACCCCCACCCCCAGCAGATATGACACATTGGGCAGCCAAATCACTTTAAAGTCACATCCATTTCAGAAAGGAAGAGATAAACACATGCTTATCCAATCCAGGCTGCTGTATGGAAGTGGAATATCTGATGCAAGATCTATTTATTTATTCATCTTTATTACGTTTTGCATGGACAGGCAGAGACCCCCCCGAACCCCAGGTGACCCCCGGGCAGAATAATGACACCCGACAATGTTTCCAAGCGCAAGTCAAAGTGTTGGTGCTGACCTTTAAAGCCCTAAATGGCCTCGGTCCAGTATACCTGAAGGAGCGTCTCCACCCCCATCGTTCTGCCCAGATGCTGAGGTCCACCGCTGAGGGCCTTCTGGCGGTTTCCTCGCTACAAGAAGCCAAGTTACAGGGAACCAGGCAGAGGGCCTTCTCGGTAGTGGCACCCGCCCTGTGGAATGCCCTCCCACCAGATGTCAAAGAGAAAAACAACTACCAGACTTTTAGGAGACATCTGAAGGCAGCCCTGTTTAGTGAAGCTTTTAATGTTTAATAGATTATTGTATTTTAATGTTTTGTTGGAAGCCACCCAGAGTGGCTGGGGAAACCCAGCCAGATGGGTGGGGTATAAATAATAAATTATTATTTTTATTATTATTATTAGATTAAAATTGGCCACAACTTTAGTAAACATTCAGATGTAGGAAGACCTTGGCTTAGGCATTGGGCGTTTATCGCTCCCAGTCCCCAGCCGGGGATCTGGGGAACATCAGGGTTATCCAAAGTGTATGGGAAGTGGGCTGACTCTGGTGAACGTCTGTTCAAGCAGAGAGCCCGCCCCCGCCCCCATTTCGCCGTGGCGTAGGGGAGAGCACTGACAACCCATTGGCATATGGCCAATGCCTCCCCTCAAAATACCCCTTTAACGGGGAACCCTGGGATCGCTGCCACAGGGGGGGCCTGGGTCACCGCTTCACGCTCCAACCCTTGAAGGAAGATAGACTAAAGGATTCCGCCAAGGCCTAAAAACCGCCAAAGTTGTCACGTTTTGCTATGGGGAAGGCAAAACCTGCCAATGCAAGAAAATTCCTTCCTGGTCCCTCAATAGCATCCATCAAAGACCGCAGCAGCGCCCGCATAGCTGTAAAGAAGAAGGTTAAACTGCAAAAGAAGGCATGAACTGAGGGAGGGCAGGATGGGGAAAGTTCTGGAGCCGGCTGAGGACTAACAGGTAAGTTACACCCCCTATTATAAGTGTGGGGCGGTCCTGACTCTACCTGGCCAACACCCTTGGCAACGCCCCCCCAAGCCAGGATTAGCTAATTGTCAAGGCTAGGCGGGAACGTCCAGGTACCCAGCTCGCGGGGGGGGGGGAGCCAGCTAACTTACCAGGAGTTTTGTAGTCCCTGGGGGCTGCGCGTGACCACACAAAAGCTGCCGCCCAGTTAATGTGGGGAGTGGTCATTATTACCTTTCTCCAAGGAGCTCAAGGTGGTTCTTCTCCCCATTTTATTCTCACAACAACCCTGTGAGGCTAAGAGACACTGACTGCCCAAAGGTCATTCATTGCTGAATGGGAACTAGAACTCGGGTCACCCAAATCTTAGTCTAACAACCTACCGGCTGTGAGTGCTGAAGGCCACTCCCTGCAAGGCCCTTTCCATCTGGCCTGGGGGGCGGGGCCCAGCCTCACCCTGCCCTAATTCAGTGACTGCTTTTAAATGTTTTAAAATAGTTTTAATTTGTGGTGTTTTAGATTTTGGTTTATGGTTTGGCTGGGGATTAGTTTAATTTTTAATATAACTGAATTGCTTTTTGTTTTGCTTTTAATTAGTTTATATTGCTTTATATAGTTTGTATTTGGTTTTTAAGGGGAAGAAGAAGAGTTTGGATTTGATATCCCGCCTTTCACTCCCTTTAAGGAGTCTCAAAGCGGCTCACATTCTCCTTTCCCTTCCTCCCCCACAACAAACACTCTGTGAGGTGAGTGGGGCTGAGAGACTTCAGAGAAGTGTGACTGGCCCAAGGTCACCCAGCAGCTGCATGTGGAGAAGCGGAGACACGAACCCGGTTCCCCAGATTATGAGTCCACCGCTCTTAACCACTACACCACACTGGCTCTCACACTGACCCTGGGAGAGGGTCTGGGCTGCCTCGGAGTGGGCCCCAGCCGACAGAATGGCTGGGGCAGGTTCCACGGGGGGGATGCACTGGGACACCCAATCTCAGTGATCACAGGTAGGAGGAGGAGTTATGCTAAGACCAGACCATGTCATTACCAAGGAGGCAGGTTTAGTCATTGTTTGAAGACTATCCCTGCCTCCGAGTCTGGTCTGGACCGGATGGCTACTGGAATCAACAAGGGAGACCCACATGACCTGAAGGTGCTCCTGTGCAATGCCAGGTCAATGCTTCATAAGACCACTGCCATTCACGACTTGATCGTGGATGGAGGACTTGACCTGGCACGTGTGACAGAGACTTGGTTGGATGAAGCAGATGGGCCTGTCCTTGCCACTGCTTGTCCGCCAGGTTTCTTGTATGCACAGCAACCCAGGTCATATGGGTGGGGAGGGGGTGTTGCAGTGATTTTTAGGAAGTCACTAGCTTACACCGTGCGTCCTATTGGGAAGACCCGTTTTCTCAGTGCATGTTCTGGAAGTTGGGCAATAGGGGCAGTACAGGATTCCTTTTGGTGTACCGACCTTCCCACTGCACCAAGGATTCCCTGCCCGAGCTGCTTCAGGTCATGGCAGATGTTCTCCTGGAGACACCTAGTTTGGTTGTCCTAGGGGATTTTAACATCCATGCCAACACAAGGGGCCACTTGGGAGTTTGTGGAAAGCATGGCCTCCATGGGGCTGTCCCTGAATAAGTTTGGCCCAACTCATAGTTGCGGAGATGCCTTAGACCTGGTGCTCACCTCTATCGACGTGGGTAATCTGACACTAAGTAAAAGTGAAACAAAAGAAGTGTCATGGTTAGATCACTTCCTGGTGCAACTGGACTTCTCCGCAACCCTTCCCCTCTACAGGGAGGTGGGACTGATTCGGATGGTCCACCCCAGCCACTTAATGGATCCAAATGGTTTCCAGAGAGTGGTAGGGGATGTTTTATCCCATGTTGATGGCCTTTCTGCTGATTCCTTGTTGGCCCACTGGAATGTGGAGTTAACCAGGGCTATCAACTATCCACCACCCCACCAACTGCTATGTCATATTCGAAACTGCTTTCTCAATTCTCTTCCAGAGGGGTTTGCGCTCACCAGCTTGGAGCAGGTGTTTGCAAAACACAAGTCCAATTACCCCTTGGGAACTAGTTATACAGTTCCCATGGACCCTGGCCATGGATCTCTCAAGTTTTTGACAAGCTGGGCAAAGAGGTGCATACTCTGCCTATTAAGAAGCTGTGATTTGCTGGTGTTGAAGAAAGAGGTAATCACATATGGTTTTGGTAGCAAGCTATCTTTCTCTGGGTTTTGCACCTTCCTCTAAGGTAGATACAAGTCTGGGAACAAAGGTTTATGGAGGAATGCCTGGTCTACCTGGACTCCGATCACACCTACAAGGAGTCGGGCATTGCAGTGGCAGCAGAGTAGCAACTGTTAACTCATTTAAGGTCAGAGCTTTATTGGCCAATTGCCATAGTTAATTAACCTCAATCTCCATGATGAATCTTCCTAGCTAAACCTAGTTAATTCCTCTCTTTTAAAAAAAAATGGGGTTATTTTATAATTAAAAAAGTAAATTTCTCAATACAGAAAATAACATCACCCCTTTATATATTTGTTTTCTATTCAAGGGTAAGACTAGGCATATCAATGAAGGTGAAGGTTCACGGAAAGTTGTGTGTAGATTGTCCATTGTTTGTGTTGCAGTGTTAGGGTATTATTAACCTTTGTTCATCTCCAGAGAGATGTTGCGTGTGCAGTCAGAGGACAGGGACAGCTGTCATTGGAGACAGGTTCACCTGCTCAATAATTTCTGCTTGCCATGCAGCTGTAAAAGGCTCAAAGTGATATTGGGATGCTTTAGAGAAGGTTTTTGCTTTAAAGGTGGTCTTGAGGATAATTTTAGTGGAGAAGAGGGAAAACTTGGTGAAGAGGTAAAATACAGGAGAACTTCAAAACTGACTAAGAGGGGAGAAATAAAAAGCGTAATTTCATTACTTTTGACTTTAATTTGTTGTTATTCCTTTTAATCTGCATAACAATCTAAATCCGAGCAAGAGTTATACATAAATGGAGATTTTACATTACAAACTTTGAATTTGATCATTGAGGGGGGGGGTTAAAATAGATGTTCTTTAAATGTGTTGGCAGTTTCATATCTGTTTATTTATTGTTGTCAAGTGTAAATCACCAAATGCCTTAAACTCCCACTTGTTAAATATTGTCAGAGTTCCAGTAATGCTTGTCAAATACTAAATCCATTCAATGTCAGCTATAAAATGCCATACTGCATGTCAGCTATCAATTTCTGTCAGTTAGAGCTGCAAACTTAAATCATTTTAAGCAGTAGATTAATTATCTAAAACTTTAGCCTCTAATCCTACACACATTTATCAGGGAATCACTGTTGAATTAAAGGGGATTTGCTTCTGAGTAGACATGGATGGAATTTCACTCTTACTTGATTAATCAGGTGGGCCCGATGAAGGCCAATTTTAATTGAAAGGGCCAACAGCTTGAAGTGTGCTTGTTGGTTTTTTGGCATTATTTTGACTGTGGTATTAATTTGACTGTGGTATGTTATTGTAACAGAGAATGGAAGACAAAAATTTTAAAATGATGGTACCTTCTGACAATGCAATACTGTGCAAAGAAATATATGGTTTACTGGGCAATATAAAATGCCAAGGGTAAATTAAATAAATTAATTAATAGTAGCTTTGTGTATTAAATAGCAAATTACCTATCTCACTCTGCCATTAGTGTCTCAGAAAGGTGCATATACTGGGGTTATGGTAATAGGAATTTTTATTTAAGAGATTAATCAGGGGAAATATTCTATACATAACTGACAATTCTACAAATATTCAAGACTGGATTCCAACATCAAAAATCATTGGACTTCAAATACTGGTGCCAAATAGAAGGTCAACTAATCAGACACATGAGTAAATCTTTTTTTAAAAGATATTTATTAAAGTTTCAAAATGTTACAAAAATAAGAAAAAGAAAAAAAGAAAAAAGAAAATACAAAATACAGAAAAATAAAAACAGTTAAAAACAAATCAATCTTTCCATATCTTGTCTTTCGTTTGCTTGTTTCCCTGACCTCCTCACACCTCCCTTTTTTGTATTCCAGTTCAATTAGTTAATTCAGCAAATCCTTTCCCTCTTTGTTTATCTTAATCCTTTATCTTTATACATTATAACTTTAGATTATCACCTGTTACCAATCCATTTTTACATATTCCTTTATAACATTGCTGCTAAAAACCACTTAACTTCATTCCAACATCATTCTAACATTCATTAATTTTGCAGTATTTCTGTAAATAGTCTTTAAATTTCTTCTAATCTTCTTCCACCGACTCTTCTCCCTGGTCTCAGATTCTGCCGGTCATTTCCGCCAGTTCCATATAGTCCATCACCTTCATCTGCCATTCTTCCAGGGTGGGTAGATCTTGTGTCTTCCAATACTTTGCAATAAGTATTCTTGCTGCTGTTGTAGCATACATAAAGAAAGTTCTATCCTTTGGCACCAATTGGCCAACCATGCCCAGGAGAAAGGCCTCTGGTTTCTTCAGAAAGGTATATTTAAATACCTTTTTTATTTCATTATAGATCATCTCCCAGAAAGCCTTAATCCTTGGGCACGTCCACCAAAGGTGAAAGAATGTACCTTCAGTTTCTTTACATTTCCAACATTTATTATCAGGCAAATGATAGATTTTTGCAAGCTTGACTGGTGTCATGTACCACCTGTATATCATTTTCATAATATTCTCTCTTAAGGCATTACATGCCGTAAACTTCATACCTGTGGTCCATAACTGTTCCCAGTCAGCCATCATAATGTTAAGTCCAACATCTTGTGCCCATTTAATCATAGCAGATTTCACCGTTTCATCTTGAGTATTCCATTTCAACAGCAAGTTATACATTCTTGACAAATTCTTAACTTTAGGATCTAACAGTTCTGTTTCCAATTTTGATTTTTCCACCTGGAAGCCAATTTTATTATCCAAATTGTATGCCTCCATTATCTGATAATAATGAAGCCAATCTCGCACTTTGTTTTTTAGTTTTTCAAAGCTCTGCAATTTCAATTTATCTCCCTCTTGTTCCAAAATTTCCCAATATTTCGGCCATTTGGCCTCCATATTGAGCTTTTTCTGAGCCTTCGCTTCCATCGGTGACAACCACCTTGGGGTTTTATTTTCAAGTAGGTCCTTATATTAAACAATGCTTTCCTGACAATATGGTTTTTAAATGCTTTATGTGCTTTAACCTTATCATACCACAAATATGCATGCCACCCGAAAATATTGTTGAAACCTTCTAAATCCAAAATGTCTGTGTTTTCAAGAAGCAGCCATTCTTTCAGCCAGCAAAAAGCTGCTGATTCATAATAAAGTTTAAGGTCTGGCAGGGCAAATCCACCTCTTTCCTTTGCATCCGTTAGTATTTTAAATTTTATTCTAGGCTTCTTGACCTGCCAGACAAATCTAGGAATGTCTCTCTGCCACTTCTTGAAACAGTCCATTTTATCCAAAATTTGCAGTGTTTGAAACAAAAACAACATTCTTGGCAATACATTCATTTTTATCACAGCAATACGGCCTAGCAGTGAAAGCTTCAAATTTGACCATATTTCTAAATCTTTTTTCACTTCCGTCCAGCATTTCTCTTTATTATCTTTAAATAGATTCACATTCTTAGCTGTCATATTAACCCCCAGTTATTTCACTTTCTTAACCAATGTTAAACCTGTCTCCTTCTGAAACCTCTCTCTCTCAATCGCTGTTAGATTTTTCTCTAAAACCTTGGTTTTTAACTTATTCCAGACACATGAGTAAATCTTATCTTTCATGCCTTCTTAGGTACCCACAATAGTCCATCATGTGCAAATCCCTTGTATCATTTTTTTCATAAGAAAGCCAACAAATAATAATAAAAAAGAAACAATACTGTCAGAGGCTCAGGAGCAGAAGAGCAGGGGAGAGAGCAAATAGAGAGCGGAGGAGAGGAATCAGAGGGGAGCGTAGGGGAATATGACAGTGACCCGAGAGATTCCATGAGCTTCTCCAGCGAATCAGAAGATTCCCAGGAGGGGGCGCCTATGGTAAGGGCGAGGGGAGTCCCAGGGGGGACGCTCCATAAACAAGGGACCAGAGGGGACTCCCAAGGGAGTAGCGGAGGATCAGGACCAGTTCCCCCACCAGAGCACAGTGGGGGGGAAGAGTCACATGAGTCAGGACCGGCTTCTCCTCCAGCGGGGAGAGAAGATGAGTCAGGGGTGACCACGCCCCCATTGGGAAGTGGGGAAACGGAGGGAAGGCCAGGTCCAGCTAGCCTCCCCGAAAGAGGGAGCAGTGACACAAGTGTAACGGTCAGAAGGAAGGTGGGAGGCTGCGCGCGCGCGCCAAGTTCAAATGTGGAGGAGCGCGGGACAGCAGAAAACCCGGATTGGGAGCCAGGTTCTAAAGCCCGAAGGAGGGGGGGAGAAGAGTCAGGGGACTCAGCGTCAGAGGAATCGAGGAGGGCTGAGACTCCGACTAGCAGGAGGACCCAGAGAAAGAAGGAACAGAGGAAGAGGTGGAGTAAGGCTAGAATCTTAAGCTGGTGTCAGGGGGGAGGAGATTCAGATGGGACTTCTACGGTCTAAGGCATAGACGTAGCGTTGCGCGCTGCGCGTCTGGAAATGAAACTGAACTTCAATAAAGACTTTTTTACTTGAGGAAGAAGCAGCGTTGGTCTTGTGTGAGCTGGGACCTTGGGCAGCGCTGACAAATACCATCAGCTACTTTTGCAATACATTCCAAACAGGGAACAATTTTCAAACATTTCATCTAGACCCAATCCTTTGTATTGTAACCTATCAGTTAATTTGGCTGATTTAACAGGCAACACTGTTAAGGAATTATTTGGGTTGAAACCAAATCAGGGATATCGGTCCATAACATATATGTCATTCCTCTACTGCAAGGTATGCAATGTGAAGAAAGAGTCGTCAGCTATGTTGTACATGAATGTCATGGTTTGCCTCTGGCTTCTTGCCATTTACCCTTAGTGATTTTCTACTCGGAAAGGTCAAAATATCTCAGGTGCTATTCTATGGCCACTGGATAATTCATACGGAGAAGGTGTTTTTATGCTTCGTCTTGTATATTCAGTGTTTATATTTAAAATCAACATTGCATAATGGCCTCCATCACTAGCTGTGTTAGAAGAACCATCAACGGTGGCCAGACAGATATGAGCATTGTCTTCATGTAACTACCAGGAATGTTCTGCTGCTTATCAAGTTATATTCATTTTTAAAAGTGGTAACCTAGGCTTTGTTTTAAAATCATTTTGGTTACCATACGTAATGTGAGTTATCTTAGCATCAGGAATATTGCTATGTCCTTAAAAAACTCAAAGCAGAGGCACATGACAGAATTTTCCACAGAACTTCCATACACTATTATTATTGTTACTATTATTTGTTGTAATAATACATGATAAAATTTCAATATAAATTGAAAAAAATTAAAGGACATGAATTGGCTGAAAGTGCTCATCCTGCAATGACATATAAAGGACAAATCCTACACCACTTCTGTGTGCTATTTTGGGGGTTCTCCTGTCCCCTCAGAGTAGATTTGGGGGGCACAGGAGAGGAGAGCGGAGAAATCCCCATTGCACTAGCAGGACTCATTGTGCTGGCTTCCACTAGAGCAACTCTTAAAATGAATAATGCCCATTATTTGGCTATATTTTATCACTTTGTTATCTAAAAATGGTATATTATGTTTTATAATAATAATAGCAACTAATACCTAGTAAAGCACTGACTTAATATGAAAACAATTTATCACAAAGCTTAGCTCTATCAGCCATACTACAGTTGTGGGTAATCTTTAATAGGTAGGTATTAACAGATATTAATTCTAAATTAATTAGGTACTAATGGATACTAATGAAGGGGTTTACATGCAATCTCAAGCCCCTTCCAGGAAAAGCAACATTGAAATTTATGGATATCAAAAGCCTCTTCCCTAGTCATGTTTTCCTCTAACTTTGGTAGAAAAATGTTATGAATGGAAAACTTCTTATATGTATTTGTTATCACAATAAATTATTGTGTTATTGCTATTGCTATCTTATTTATATGTTGCCTTTTTCCCTGACAGGGACTCAAGGCAGGTTACAGATAAAATAAAAAGGACTAAAAAGGAGAACAACAATGCCATTAATGATTACTTTGACATTTGAGGGCTTGTAAGTTTCAATAATGTATTACTTATTTCCATTTAAAGCCATTTTATATAAAATCTGCAGGCAACATTATTGAGCAAAGGTGGTTGTTTTTGGTTGGTTGGTTGGTTTGCTTGTTTTTTTAAAAAAATGCTGAATAATGTTTGAAATCATTAACTGGGCAGGAGTGAGGTCTGATATGGGTAACAAATGTCTTCAACCTGGCTTTGGAATCAAGATTGGTAGGAAGGAAAATAAGGGAGAATTAGTGTACGGCCAAACCTCACCCTAAATGTGGATGACTTCTGAATATTTCAAGTATGTGATTAATTCTCTTGAAGACTAACTCTTGAAGATTGGGGGGGGGATATTTTCCTTTGTTCTTCCTAGTCAATAGCAGCTACACACCGTCTGTTAATGTGGGCCGCATGATGTTAACCAAGCAGAGAATTCTATTCTGGGGCTAAATCGAAAAATTGTAGCCATAGAAGGCCTTTTTGATCAGAGTTAGCAAAACATTGTGCCTTCTCCATTCCCCCACTGTCCCTCCCTCCCCTTCTTTCTCAGAGACTCTGCCAAGCATGTCAGATCATTCATGTTAAATTATTCTTGATGGCATTGAGATGTGCAGTACTGTCATCCAAAGACTGGCTTGTGCAGCTGTCACATCCGTTTTCTTCCCGAATCTTGTGCAAGAACCCAGCCATGTTCCAAGCTAGGCTTATCTGCTAATTTATCACGAAAACCCAAACAGACAGGCCTGACAAAGCAAAACAAAAAGAGTCAGAATCAAGGGTTGGAGAGGGAAGGATATTAACCCAAGCTTCCCATCGACAAATGTCTCAGTGCTGTCTAGTGACCTATTGGTGAACCTGTCCACTGAAATAATTTGCCCAGCTTTAGGTTCTTCCTGTGAACAGCCCCAGCCCCATTGGTATAATCTCCATTATTGCATGCATATTAGTGTCATGACCCCCTGGCCTCAGGCGGCCTGTAATGATGTGGCTTAGGAAGAAGCTGCTTTGGGAACTCCCAGACCCTCCAAGCTCATTGAAACCAGTCGGACGGGGAATAGCCTACACAGCTCCTGAAACAGAAGGCCTCTCTTTGACCCTGAGTCAAATGAGCTGGGCCTCGCTAACCCAGAGTCTGCACGCTCTTTTCATCTCAGTGCACAAACGCACTTGGGTCCTTCCTTCCCCTCTTAGGCTCTGCTTGATTTGGCATGCAGGAGCCACATGGTAACATCAAAGTTCAAGGCTCCAAGTCAAGAGCTTGCCTCTTTAAGATCCTGTCAGCTGAAGTACTGGCTGGGCAGGCCTATATCAAGATTTATGGAAAGGCTGCAGAACTCCAACTCCCTTCACCCTGGACCATTAACTATGCTGGCTAGAGCTGATGGGAATTAGAGTCCAGCAACATACGGAGGCCAATTTGTTTTCTGTTCTATAGTCTGGCCACCCTCTGATACAATGCCTGTGTGTTGCCAGTGCAGCACCTATGGACACACAGGCACTGGGAGGGGCCCTCCCTGGTGCCTACAGGGTCTCAATCCCTGGATGATGCAATCAGGCTTAAAAATATATAATGACCACTATAATTGAGGGTTGGGGGATGGGGAGAGAGAAGTGCATGCGGTTGCATGTGTGCATAATTGCAGTGTGCATGGTGCCCACCATAGCTGTCAACGTTTCCCTTTTTTAAAGGGAAATTCCCTTATTCCGAATAGGATTCCTTGCAGGAAAAGGGGAAAGATGACAGCTTTGGTGCCCACAACAGTTTATCCAGTTTCCAAATGGTCAATCCTTCTGAAGAGCTGTCCCAGGTGCTGAAGAGCATTTCTCTGGCTTCACTGCTAGACTGTCATGGGCTAATTACTACCTTGCTCAGCATTGCAAAGGTCACGAATCTGCCTAAAATACGGGTGGCTAACCTTTTTTTGGCCTGAGGGTTGCCAGTGCCCTTAGCCAACATGCCAGGTGTGTGTATGGCAAAAAGTAGGTGTGGTCACCCCATGCTTTCTCTCTCACGCTCTTGTACAGGCACAGGGCGCACACACATATGCAGTTGCAGATCACCTGAGGAAGAGGGTTATTGCCCTATCTGCTCATTAAATGATCAGTCTCATGACTAGGGAAGGAGCAATTTGCATGCTCATCACAGCACTAGACTCCACTCCTCCCAGTGTTGTGTCTTTCCTTTTCCCCCACCACTGGGGAACCTTTGGAGAGCCAGAAAAATGCTTGCGGGTGAAGCAGATCAGGCCCCTGAACTAGGGGTGTGTGTGTGTGTGTGTGTGTGTGTGTGTGTGTGTGTGTTAAAACAAGGCAATTATTCTACTTTGCCACACTTTTGTTACTTTTTAATTTATGTATACAAGGAAATATGTTGACAATTGGCTTTTATTTCCTTCTGTTTTCAGAGCATTTTCACCAGTTACCCAAACACTGAGTCTTGAGTTTTCCAGAGTCCTAAATTAAATGTGCCAACAGGGAGGGCTCTTCACTTTCCACTCTCTACATCATGCTAAAAACAACCAAGAGTGAACCAGTCATTGATGCCTGCTCAGGAGTAATCCCATTGTTCTCAAATGTGCATAGAACTGCAGCCTAACCCTTATAATAAAGAGATAGTATTTATTTCAAGTTAATTAATCCCCTGCAATGCAGGACTTACTTATATCACCCATCCCTTTGTCTTTCTGGAATAAATACATAAATACAAGAATACAAACGGATAGATATGCACACACACACACACATTAAAAGCTTTATAGCTATTTGTGTAAATCCTTTCCTGAATCAGTGCTAACTCTTTTCCCTCCGACTTGCCACACAGTCCAATCCACACACAGATGGAGCGGAATCATTTCCAGGTTTTCCCTTGCTCACTTCCCCTCCGCCCATCCTTTGACCGGCAGGCAAATGAAGCCATTCAAATATTTGCCTATCTTGTCATCTGTTCTCATCAGACCTTGCAATTCCTGTCATGCCCCACATGTCATTTTAAAGCATAACGTCATTAATACCTAGAGTGCACTAATGGATGCTTCACACATGAATGCATTAATGAAATGTGTTATTGTTTTCCCTCACAGGACGTTAACAATCTCACGCACGTCGAGCCCCCAAAGCCCTCCAGTGCTGCTGAAAACCACTAGCTATCAAATGAACCCTCAGTTACACCTCAGTAAGTTTAAGTTCAAGTTTATCACTGAAGCGTCACTCATGTGAAGAGAGGATACAAGCCTCTGAGGGCTTTTGGGTCCAGCTTCAATTACCATAAAGAGAAACAGGAGGCAATAGCCAGGGGTGGGAGGCAGAGAAGCAACACAGCAGAAACAAAATCCTGTCAAGATAAAATAGGAAAGATCTGGGTGTCACTGTAGTGATTTGTTTCTTTGTTTCTCCCTTTTGTCTATGGGCTGATGGTTTGAATAATGAAGAGAGGATTGGTTTTCTCTTGTAGTATACAAACATGGGTGGTCTCGTTTTCTGCTAGCATAGCTGACATATTAAGCAAGATTAAAGATTCTCCGGCAAGGCAGCATTTGAATTGGGTTTCTTAAACCTAAAGAAATGTATATGCACAGGCAGAATTGTAAAATGAACCCCCTGGCCAAAAGGAATATAAAATTGCAGTCCTCTCAGGACAGGTATAGCTTTGATAAATTGGCAACACTTTGTATTTGGTGTTTCAGGATGCTGGTGGCTTGGTTGAAAGGGAAATAGGATCCCAGTTCTTGTTGTTTATTTTTATTTTTTTAAAAAAGCTTTCTTTAATGACTTGAACTGAAGTTACCTATACTGTATTGCTAAACAAAGATGCATCAAGGCTATTGCTAATTTGTGGGTGGGTTTCAATTCCATTGTGGCAAATTCAGGTTGTGTGATGAAGGTGAATTTAGCACTCATGCACAATAAACATGCTTTTAAAAAACAACAGCACGTTTTTGGTGGTAAAGAAAGTTATGGGGAGCTGCACTGGGAAGTATAGAATGACAGTTGCTTGATGCAACATTGTATTCTCTCACCACAAAAATAAATTCAATAAACAGTGAACACTGCATAACAGACACACACATCCCTGACATGTTGTACAAACAAATCCAGATGAATTTTGAGTAAACAGGAGTCTCCATTTTGTCCTATGCTTTTTATTCCTGGTAATGCATCCACAGGTCACTTTCGGGACAAAAATCACACTCAAATGTGGGTTTAATTTACACGTTAAGTCAGATACACCAAGACATCAGTGTTGATGCTGACCTTTAAAGCCCTAAATGGCCTTGGCCCAGTATACCTGAAGGAGCGTCTCCACCCCCATCGTTCACTCAGATCCAGCTCCAAGGGCCTTCTGGCAGTTTCCTCACTGCAAAAAGTGAGATTACAGGGAACCAGGCAGAGGGCCTTCTCGGTGGAGGCACCTGCCCTGTGGAATGCTCTCCCACCAGGTGTCAAGGAAATAAACAACTATAGTACCTGACTTTTAGAAGACATCTGAAGGCAGCCCTGTTTAGGGAAGTTTTCAATGTTTGGAGTATTACTCTGTTTAATATTCTGTTGGGAACCACCTAGAGTGGCGGGGGAAACCCAGCCAGATGGGCGAGCTATAAATTAATTAATTAATAATAATAATAATCAGTGTTCACGTGGCAGGGCAGAGTGAATGTGTGTTTGAAGCATTGTAGAGGCTGGCAGCCACTCCAAGCTTGCTTTACTGCAGAGTCAAATAGCATCCCAGAATGGCTATGCTTGGGGTTTATTTATATATTCACCAAAGCTATCTTTATATCACCATTTTGTAGTAATATGACCACCTCTCTTTTGTGCAATAAATGTGCAGTATCACTTTTGTTGTAGATGAAACAAAATTTAAAAATTCCTTCCAGTAGCACCTTAGAGACCAACTAAGTTTGTTATTGGCATGAGCTTTCGTGTGCATGCACACTTCTTGTAGAGATATCAGTTTCCCCTACACCTGCAGAGCTACTGCCAGGTCCTTTTGGAAGAAGTGGTCCCTGGGCAGCCCTCGACCTCTGCTTTCTCCCTCAAATTGATTCACCTGTACCAGCACCACCAGGGACCTCGTGCACTCACACATTCGTAAATATGTGTCATGAAAGGCTACGCATTCCCCTGTAAGAATCCCCCCACAATAGCCCACACGTTTTCCATTCCCTGAAACATGACAGTCCCCTCTGCAGTAAGGACGACCTTTCTTCCATTGCTTTGGAACTGGGTGTTGGCACTGGAACTACTTGCACTGTATGCAAATAAAATTGCCTGCTTTTGTTATGGAAATAGCCGCCATGGTGCCTGAAATAGAGATCACAGCTCCAGATACAGCAAGTGTTAGGATCATGGCAGGGTGGGGAAAATTAAACTACTCCTCCCTATCCCACACCCCAGGGTTTCCAGGTTGCTATGTACATAACAACAAAAAGGAAGAAAAAGAAAAGGGCACGTGCACCAATTGTATTCACACATGTCTAGTTTGGCCCTGAGTTCCTGCTATGTTTTTTGTCATATGGAAAGGTCTGAAGTTGAGACATACTTTCTGTTTGCTGCAGAGCCACATAAGAGCATAAAAAGTATCCAAAGTCCCTTCAAGTCCAGCATCCTATTCTCACAGTGACCAGTGAGATGCCTAAGGGAAGTCCACCATACACAGGGCATGAAGGCAATGTCCTCCTCAGAACTGGCATTCAGAGGTGCTGACACTTGAGGTAGTATGTGTCCATCACGGCTACTAGCCTTTGGTAGGTTTATCAATGTATTCAGATACATTAATGCATCTGAACCCATTTTAAAGTCATCCAAATTCATGACCATCAATACATCTCATAAATTGGTGCCAACACATAAATCCTTCTTTCTTCCTCTTACAGGCTCAGTTGTTCTAGAACAGGCATAGGCAAACTCGGCCCTCCAGATGTTTTGGGACTACAACTCCCATCATCCCTGACCACTGGTCCTGTTAGCTAGGGACGATGGGAGTTGTAGTCCCAAAACATCTGGAGGGCCAAGTTTGCCTATGCCTGTTCTAGAAACTGATCCTTCTCAAGAACTTGCAAATTGGTAGTGGAACACAGTTCTTTCTGGTTCAGGTAGCCAACTCTTTTCTGCAACATCATGAACTTTGCCTTTCCTTGCTATTAGCTAATCAATACAGACCATAAACCTATGACTACCTTCTGCTATTACATGAGTTCCTCAACATAATTTCTTCATGTTTCCAGCCAAGAGTTTTTCATCACTTAGCCCTTTCTATCTCTTCTGAATTAATGGCAGTGTCAGCAGCATGGAGCTACATTTGCAAAAAAAAAAACACCTTAAATTGGCATGTCTTCTCCATCTCTATTTCTTCCTAAGGATATGTTCATATAGACTTTTTAAGGGATTGTGTGGGCTTTGTCAGCACTCTGAATTTTCACATTATGAGAGTAAAGGAAGCTGCTATCATGCCACACACAAACACACCACGTTCTATCAGGATCTGGCATGTTTGGGCAGACACAGTTGAAAGTGGAGGAAGAAGAAGACGCTGGAAGGGCTGGGAAAGCCATCTGCTTGTCTCCTTGGAGACCCACTGCCAGTCAGGGTGAACAACACCAGGTTTTGTGGACAAATTAACTGAGTTTGGATCAAGCAGTTTCATTCATACGGTGAAATATGATGCATGAGCGACAATTTATGAGGTGCCGCTCATCCCAAACATAACCTATATAACATGCATACTTTTTCAGACCCACAGCTCTGTGGCCTGTTGCATTGGGCTATGCCTTTTCTAATGTCTTCTACAAATGCTTCTTCTGTTCCACTGCCAAACAGGAATTGAAAAGCTCTTTTTTGTGTCTGTTACATTTTATATTTAATACCTGAAAATGACTACCAGCCCAAATTTAGGAACAGTTCTGAGATGTACACAACTGCTTCCAGCATTCCTGCTTGATTAGCAACTTCATGCCACAAAATACAGCTCTTGGGTTCCACAAACCCCCCCACAATCTTCAAATTTATGAGCAACTTCACACTTTTACAATTCTCTTTTCCCTTTGGATGGGGAATGCCGTTCTTTTCTGCAGCAGTGGCCTGAAGCTATTCCATTCACAATGTCTTTAGCCAGAGCAGCAGCATCTAGCCAACGTTTTCATTGGAACAATGCCCAGTTGTGCCTCATTTATTCAGGAAACTATCTTTTGCTAGAGAGCATTTAGAGATTATTACCCATGAACCCTGCAGTGCAATATATATTGCTCAAAACGTACCACGTTTCGGCTGATTATGGCTTTATATCACTGACACTGGAGCCGTGAAGCCAGAATTCTTTTTACTAGCCAAGAGAGATTCAAGAGGGCAGGCACTTTTTGGTTTCCAAAGGGTATAACAACATCTAGGCATGCTCTTAAGGCTTTCATTTGCAAATGTTTTAACTATGTTCAACAGATACAAAGATGGCAGGAGGACAAAGCAGGTCAACTGCATCTTGCTCTGGAACTATTTAAGTTGTGCATCTGGGGGGGGGGCACAACACCCCACACATGCACATGTAGATAGGACCTCTCCTCACACATGCAAATCAGTTCACACAATACCCTAAGTGTACTTGTAGCAGAAAACAGCACTTGCATTCCACTTCAAATTCTATAGGCCCCATCTATAGCATAGGCTTAAACTGGCTTGATAGGCATTGCATCTTCTGAAAGAACACAGGGGCCAAGAATGTCTAAGGGAACCAGGCAGAGGGCCTTCTCAGTAGTGGTGCCCACCCTGTGGAACGCCCTCCCATCAGATGTCAAAGAGATAAACCTGACATTTAGAAGACATCTGAAGGCAGCCCTGAAGGCAGTATTTTGATGTATTTTTAATCTTTGTTGGAAGCCGCCCAGAGTGGCTGGGGAAACCCAGCCAGATGGGCAGGGTACAAATAATTTATTATTATTATTATTATTATTATTAGGGGAAATAAATACTCAGCACTCTCAACAAATGACAGTTCTCAATATGAACTTCCAAGAGAGTTGGTCTTATGCTGTTACATAATGGTTACGTATGGTTTTATACCATAGATAAAGCCACAGAATAAACATTTCATCTCATTTTATCTCCAGCCCAAGCTAGACATTACACAGGAGATCCATGACTGAATCTCCCAGTGATTTAATTTTTACTTGAAAGATGGAAGCATAAATCGCGGTGGGATGAAGAGTCTTCATGTGCCCAAGGAAATGCAGACATACAAACAATCCAGAGCAGTGTGCTTTTAGTTTTAAAACTTGTAGTACCAATACACATAATAATAATAATAATAATAATAATAATAATAATAATAATAATAATTTATTTATACCCCACCCATCTGGCTCCGTTTCCCCAGCCACTCTGGGCGGCTTCCAACAAAATATTAAAATACAATAGTCCTTCAGATATTAAAAGCTTCCCTAAACAGGGCTGCCTTCCGATGTCCTCTAAAAGTCTGGTAGTTGTTTTTTCCTTTGACATCTGGTGGGAGGGCATTCCGCGGGGCGGGCGCCACTACCGAGAAGACCCTCTGCCTACTGTAATCTTGTGCAGAAAGAGGAAATCTGAGGTAAAACCTGGGCTGGAACTACATCAGACTCTGGTAAGATGGAACCATTAGAAAAACCAGTGGCATTCCAAACATTTCAGGGGGCTTCAAAAATGAGGCCCTAGAGAATGGGGGGTTTAACCCCTTTCCCCCTGTGCCACTTCCCTGATCTAAACTGCATCGTCAGATAGGAGGAAATACAAAGCAGCTGAAGGAAAACGGCTAAACACACCACGAGATTCACTCACAGGTCTTCAACGTAACATATATTTAGGTTCTTGGAATTCAAAATAACCCAATACCTGCGCTGCAGCCCTCTTAGGCATTCTAACAACTTTACACCAGGGAGACGACTTCCAGTGAACTTCCGATCACACACCTGAAATTCTCACAACATCCTTCTCCTATGCCAGGTTTAAGATGCGCAACATGTATTACTCACTCCAATAATTCCTCTGCTGTTATCTGAGAAAGAACGAGTCTCCCTGGGATCAGGATCATAATTACAAATAGCTAGAAGGATCCGTTCTAAGAAAATGAGATATTTTCTTCAGGTAGGACAATCAAAAATCAATTAGGGCTTAAACACAAGGCAGGATTGCCAGGCCCTGGAGGTGTAATAAGTAGCACTTGGCTTGCCTCTTCATTACCAAGATAATCAAGAATGACACTGCTTAATTATTTGCAATGATCCTACATAATTTGTTTCTGAAGTGTTATGCTGAGTTAGGTCGCCTTGGTATGCAGCCACCAACACTTCCATTTCCACACTATTTCTTCTAATAATAAACTAGAAGCATAAATCACATCTTTTGAAAGTTTCCAAACAATCCTGCCAAGAGGCAAAACGGACAATCCAAGGCATTGGGTTTCTTTGTTTTCCTGTCTGAGTGAAACTTTGCCAGGGTGCATTCTAGTACAGTGGTACCTCGGGTTAAGAACTTAATTCATTGCGGAGATCTGTTCTTAACCTGAAACTGTTCTTAACCTGAGGTACCACTTTAGCTAATGGGGCCTCCTCCTGCTGCCATGCCAGCGGAGCACGATTTCTGTTCTCATCCTGAAGCAAAGTTCTTAACCCGAGGTACTATTTCTGGGTTAGCGGAGTCTGTAACCTGAAGCATCTATAACCTGAAGCGTCTCTAACCCGAGGTACCACTGTATCTGCAGGAACCCAAAGATCTCCAAGACTCTTTGAGACCAAGAACTGTAAGATTTGTAAGAATGCCTTATTCCATATTGACCAGCCCCTGCTTTAAGAACAGTAAGAAAAGCCTCCTTTCTGTGGTAGCTCCTCACATATTGAACCCACTCTCTCCTAAGGTGCATTTGGCCTCATCTCATTAAAATTTTCTGGGAGGCTTTTCATTAAAGAAATATATGAGTTGCTGCTACAATTAGTAATTGCTCTTTGGTGATTTGTTATGAGTTGTTGTGCTGCTGTTTTTAAGGATTGTACCTTTTTATGGATTTTTATGTAGGCTTTTGGCTGCCCTTTGCAGTGATCAGTGAGCTCTTTAAGGTCCAATGGATCAGCATCCACGTCTTGTCGACAGGGAAAGGCTATCACTCAATGATAATAATAATAATAGTAATAATAATAATTTTATTTATATCCCTCCCTCCCCAGCCAAGACCGGGCTCAGGGCGGCTAACACGAGGTATAAAAACAATTGATTAAAATACAACTTAAAAACAAGATGAAAATACAACATTAAAATGCAGCCTCATTTCAGTAGAAACTCAAATCAAAAACTTTTGGGGGGATGAAAACGTCAAGTCTTCATCAAGGCTAACTATCCAGACCGGTCCTACATGGGCCAGAAAAAAGCCAGGGAAGTCCCCAAATAGGAGTTCCATCACAGAAGGAGGAAGGAAAAAGGAAAGAGAGGGAAGGGATCAAATTGATTCCAAGCCAAAGGCCAGGCAGAACAACTCTGTCTTACAGGCCCTGCAGAAAAAAATCAGATCCTGCAGGGCCCTGGTCTCATGAGGCAGAGAGTTCCACCAGGCCAGTGTTGAAAAAGCCCTGGCTCTGGTTGAGGCTAATCTGACTTCCTCAGGGCCCGGGACCACTAGGGTGTTGCTATTTATGGACCTTAAGGCCCTCCATGGGGCATACCGGGAGAGGCGGTCCCGTAGGTACGAGGGTCCTAGGCCATATAGGGTTTTAAAGGCCAAAAGCAGCACCTTAAATCTGACCCTGTACTCCACCGGGAGCCAGTGCAGCTGGAAAAGCACTGGGTGAATATGCTCCCATGGCAGAGACCCCGTGAGGAGCCTCGCTGCAGCATTCTGCACGCGCTGCACCACCCCTGACTTGAACTGACCAACTGGCCACTAGCGTGAGGATGCAATACAAGAAAACCTCCATTTTATGTCCACAATGCTAAAGAGAGAGATGTTGTGCAAATGTTTTTAAGCCATCCCTAGTGATTAAGGCTGTGTACACAACTGGGCCGTTAAAGCACAGTTGAAGCATTTTCTTTCCCTCAAATAATTTTGAGCACCGTAGTTTACACCTCACAGAGTTACAATTTCCAGCAACCCTTAATAAACTTCAGAATATCTTTTCTTATATCTATGCTCCTGGGACAGGTTCAAGGTTCTTATGTTAATTCAAAAAGCCCCAAATGACTTGGGCCAAACGTACCTGATTCCTTATGCTGCACCTCAATCACTGTGATCTTTTGATTGGCCCCTAAGGCTCAGTCCATTAGTGCAACAGGTCCTGCCCTGTGGAACTCCTTGCCAATTGAAGTCTGGCAGGAGTCATCCCTGCTTTTTTTTAGATGTCTTTTAAAAAGTGCACTTTTCTGACAGACTTTGGAATGTGATTTTTTTAAAAAAACCTGTCTTTACCAATGTTTTTGTTGAGGTGATATATCACCTTGTTTTATTTTTGATGAATATGCAGTTTCTAAATATTTAAATAAATTAAATAAATAACTCTAGTTCCCCCTGTTGCAGGCAGATAGTTGCTGATTGTCCAGCCATCAGGCCTACTCATGTCTAGCCCCAATATCTGGCCTTCCCATCCTGAATTGGGTTAATTCTATTCTTATTCAGTGACCTCAATTAAAAAAACAACTCCATTTATGATGCAAGCAGTAAACTTTATGATAACGGTTTATTAATACTTGACTGCATACTCCCCCAATTACAAATTTTGGAGTTGTTTTTAACAGCGCTAAAGCTAGCATTATCTGTATAATGCATTTGTTTATTTACCATGAATATTTATACACAGTAAACTCTCAATAAATCGGCAGTGTTAACGCCAGCACCAACTGTAAATCGCTACATAGAAATTTACGGTTAATTTGCTAGAATCTGATGCACAGGCAAATGCAGTAAATTAAATGTTATATTCTAAACGAGGTTTATGACTTGCACTCTTCTAATAGATGTATTTTTAGAATGGAGATTTTTGTGGGGAGCCAGACGAAGAACACAAAGTCCATAAATAAAAGCGAGGGATGCAAAAGGGGGAGGGGGGAGAAAGAGAGAGGAAATCAAGAGGATTAAAATTAAACGAAGGCCAGTGGGGCTAATAGCAGGAACACAGTGCTAAGTTTGGAGGAGGAGATTGCAGTAATTAGTTAATTACTCTGAAGTGCTTTGAACATGAAAAGTGCCGTATAAATGCTAAGTGTCATTAATAATCAGTTTTATGATTTCCCTGCAGTGTCAACAATATTTTCAAACTCATTCACAATTCAAGATCTTTTCCCCTTTCTCGACTTCTGCGAAAGGAGGGTGTCTAATTGCCATATTGAGTACATTTCTCAGATTCTGCGGTCTGTCATTATTTCAGTCACTGTTTCCCTAACTGGCCTCCAGAAAGGGCAACAAAAACACTGCAATGCTTCAGTCTGCACTTGCCCTCAGAATTGCCATTCTGACCCGGCTGGCCCAGGTCTATGTCTCCAACAGTGACTGGCCAGACGGCCCTGCTTGCAAGCAGAGTAAGGGGGTGATTACCATCTCAGCTGGTTGCCCCAGCGCCTGACAAATAAATAGTAGGCCAACTGACTACTGTATTAGGGCTGTGTCCCAGTAGTGATGATGTATGGAAGTGAGAGCTGGACCATAAAGAAGGCTGATCGTCGAAGAATTGATGCTTTTGAATTATGGTGCTGGAGGAGACTCTTGAGAGTCCCATGGACTGCAAGAAGATCAAACCTATCCATTCTGAAGGAAATCAGCCCTGAGTGCTCACTGGAAGGACAGATCGTGAAGCTGAGGCTCCAATACTTTGGCCACCTCGTAAAAAGAGAAGACTCTCTGGAAAAGACCCTGATGTTGGGAAAGATTGAGGGCACAAGGAGAAGGGGACGGCAGAGGACGAGATGGTTGGACAGTTTTCTCGAGGCTACCGGCATGGGTTTGACCAAACTGCAGGAGGCAGTGGAGGACAGGAGTGCCTGGCGTGCTCTGGTCCAGGGGGTCACGAAGAGTCGGACACGACTGAACGACTTAACAACAACAACAACAATAGGAGCCACCCCTCCCAATCCACCCTGAGCTGGCAGTCTCCAGTCAGGCTGACCCAACCTAGGGTAACCCAGGGACCACCTTGCTTGCAAAGGAGAGCTCTGCACCAGCCCGGCATCAATGCCTCCACTGAGACGGCCATTGATCCTGATTGGTGATGCTTCAAGGATAGGCCTAAAGCAGGAAGAGAGAGCCAATAGCCACCTCTTCTCAAGAAGATGCAGCCAGCAGTCAGGGTAGATCTTGGCCTTTTGACAGGCTCTTCCTGCTAGATGTTTGTCTCGCCAGAGTGGTGCGTGCTCTAGTTATCTCCCACTTGGACTACTGCAATGCGCTCTATGTGGGGCTACCTTTGAAGGTGACCCGGAAACTACAACTAATCCAGAATGCGGCAGCTAGACTGGTGACTGGGAGCGGCCACCGAGACCACATAACGCCGGTCTTGAAGGACCTACACTGGCTCCCAGTATGTTTCCGAGCACAACACAAAGTGTTGGTGCTGACCTTTAAAGCCCTAAACGGCCGCGGTCCAGTATACCTGAAGGAGCGTCTCCACCCCCATCGTTCTGCCCGGACACTGAGGTCCAGCGCCGAGGGCCTTCTGGCGGTTCCCTCATTGCGAGAAGCCAAGTTACAGGGAACCAGACAGAGGGCCTTCTCAGTAGTGGCGCCCACCCTGTGGAACGCCCTCCCACCAGATGTCAAAGAGAAAAACAACTTCCAGACTTTTAGGAGACATCTGAAGGCAGCCCTGTTTAGGGAAGCTTTTAATGTTTAATAGACTATTGTATTTTAGTGTTCTGTTGGGGGTTGCCCAGAGTGGCTGGGGAAATCCGGCCAGAT
Organism: Podarcis raffonei; assembly: GCF_027172205.1. Taxonomy (NCBI): domain Eukaryota; kingdom Metazoa; phylum Chordata; class Lepidosauria; order Squamata; family Lacertidae; genus Podarcis; species Podarcis raffonei. Next base: position 59,890,484 of record NC_070612.1, on the reverse strand, counting down.
GGGCGGGGTATAAATGGTAGATGATGATGATGATGATGATGATGATGATGGTGAAGATGATTATGATTATGATTATTATGTTTGGCTCTTCTCCCACCCTGACAGCCATAGATTGCTCCTGGCCATCCAGCCCAACTTTGGATGGTCCGTGGCGGTCCGTCCCTGACTCTGATTCCCAAGTCCCAAGAATGGCAAAACAAACTCTGAGTTTGTTGAAATGGTAAAATTGACGGCAATTATTAGCAGCCACTCAAATCAGAGAATAATTAGAGAGTGGGATGGAGTGAAGGAATACATGAAAAAACACAGTTCCGGAATTGAAATATTAATAGAGAATGTGTAAAACGTGCAGGGGTAAGCAAGAAAATAATAACAGAATCAACTGAATAATTATTAAATTATAACAACACAACAAAATGGGAAGAAGTAAAATATTGAGCTCACACATGGGTGAAGGGGAGTGGGGGGGGGTATATGGGAACCTATAATACCATTTATAATGTAATTTGTTAATTGCATTGTATTTACATATAGCAAAGGGAAGCCTAGAGGAATTAGATATATTTTAATTTAGGTAATCTATGTATTAGGCTTATGTCAGAAAATGAATATGGATTTTGAATTTGATGTTTGTAATTTTTTTTGTTTTGAAATAATATTTTTAAATAAATAAATAAATAAATAAGGTCCAATTTGGCTCAGAGCTCAGCTGAATCTGGAGCACCAGTCTACTTATTGTGGAAGCTCCACAATAGGCCAAATCTTGACACTGAAATTAACACTCTTTTTGTGAATGCTTTCAAAGCAAAAAGGCATCATTATTGAATTTTTCTCCATATTTGTTTGCCAATAATTCGCGTTTCAAACCCATGACAACCTTTCCACGTAAACAAGATGGTTCAGACTCATATAATTTTATACATTAAAGTGAAAGCCTAATTAGCCTCCAAGTCAAGCCGATTATGTCTTGTTTGCTGTAATATTCATCCAGATACATAAAATATACTAAGCAGTGTTCCATCTGAATCCTATCAAGCAAAGTTACTGAAGCATGAGGCCTGTGCAGGCAGTGAAGCAGAAGACCATGCTATTACATGGATAAATGCTCCAGAGTTACTGAAGCAATGCAAAAACAATCACAGAACATGGCTTTTTGAGGTCTCCCATGCAACTCATTTTTTAAAAATAGAGAAACAGGAAAAAGCCATTCACTACCCAGAGGCCTCTGACTGCCCCCACTGCTAAAGAGGAAAAAGCAATTTTCCTTCTTTAAAAATTAAAAAATAACAATCAAGAAGAAGAGCGACAATTAGAAACAAAAGATGCACAGGGATTTTTCTTTGGTCCAGACCAATCGTTCATGGCATACGGTAATAAACCAAGCCCAGACTATGTGCCGAAAAGCAAGCGCAAAACCCGAGGGCGTGCAAATGAAGCTGAAAAATGAATCATTAATTTCAGCTGACGTTTTCGCTTGCCAGCACATTCAGGCATTTTCGCAAACAATAGAACGGTCTATAGCCTCTCAACCACAATGCAGGAGATGTTAAATTCTATTGAGGGCTTGGCAGGAAGTGCCTAATCCCACAGGGGTCTTCCTGGTGCTTTAGGCCCTGCTGAGTGTAGCTCAGTGTTTGATGCAGGGTCTTTTTGGTGTCAGCACCAGTATTAAGTGTGTCACTGACAGGGATCCACCAGCTACTTCCTTTTAGTAGAGGCCTTCCCAACCACTCTTAAGCGAATTATTGGCAAGGCTGCTGATCCATTTTCAATAATTGCTGCTTGCTGTTTGGCTGTTCCATTTGTTGATTCAGCTGTTGCTTTTCAACCTATTGTAATTGATCTTATTTTCAAGTTGCAGTCCATTTTGGGTCATATATATTAAAAATAATAATAACAACTGGTCTGTACTTTTTATCAGTCAACAAAGCTTAATATTTGCAATTAATGTAAATACTGTACGTGTGCAGTTATTGCTTGAGAGGTGCCTATGAATGAAAACCTTAGTCATCTTTTACTTAAAGACACCACAAAACAAAGCACAACTGCTATAACAAGGTTGGCCAACAGATCAGCTCATCATACAACTATTGTCTGATCATTATAAAAGATATACAAACACACACACACACACACACACTGCTATACACAGTGCAAAAATGATACTTGTAATCAGTGCTATTTTTCTAGAAAAAGAGGTGCCGAAACTCACCATGAATGCCTCCCTTGTTCTCTTAATAATGGCAATGGCACCCACCTGAGTTCCTGCTGGAAAAAAAGCCTTGCTTGTAACAGAAAATAAGTGAGAATAGTGACCCCTGGTGGCAAGGACTTGGGCTCTGCTTTGAGCAGCAAAATGCTTTGGCAGTGCAATCATCAAAACAGATGCAGAGAATTTGTGCAGATGACTTTCCAGTAATTCATGAAAATACCCTAAAGGTTGATCATTTCAGTTCTCAGTGCTCTACATGCAATTAAAATGAAAAGCAGCCGAGCAGCAGAGATTGGTCAGTTGCGCTACAAGTGACCAGATTTAATTAAAGCAACCTATCAACACTGCCACAACAAGGGTTTTATTATTATTATTAACAGGAATGATTTAACTAAGAAGCCATCACCACATATTACCGACAAGCTACCGTTACTGGGCAATGTGCTTGCAATGTGGAGGCACAGTCAACCACAAGCTGGATCACAGTAGTATTTTTCCTCCGGGTAGCTCCAGATTCATTGCACATTCGTCCTTGAGAGGCTAGACAAGGTTGGTTGTTTAATGAGCATTCATTCTGATTTGTCTGCAGGGAGGTTAGACGACGTGTCAAAACAAGGGCATTATCCCGCATTTTCCAGTGCACCTTCCTGTCACTTTACCTAAAGCAAAAAGTGGATTTGTTGCTCAAGGCCTTCCAATAAACTTTCACTTTGCAACCTGATTTTTGGGGGACGTGTTTTAATACCACCCCAAAATAATGAAAGTCTGGAACTGCCCCTAACTTCATTAGCGATTCCTCTTCTCACCCCACAATTCAAATGGCTGAACAACAACCAGTACAGTGGTACCTCGGGTTACATACGCTTCAGGTTACATACGCTTCAGATTACATACGCTTCAGGTTACAGACTCCACTAACCCAGAAATAGTTCTTCAGGTTAAGAACTTTGCTTCAGGATAAAAACAGAAATTGTGCTCCAGCAGCAGCAGGAGGCCCCATTTGCTAAAGTGGTGATTCAGGTTAAGAACAGTTTCAGGTTAAGAACGGACCTCCAGAACGAATTAAGTACTTAACCCGAGGTACCACTGTATTTACAACAGCAGTAAGTCTACAGTGTTTTTAAAGCAAAACATGAAAATGCATAATCGATATCTCTAATCACCCAAGCAACCTGATCAAACAGAGTTACAATAACTACTCTAAGGTTAATATATTATGTGCCAGGCCTTGCCTAGAGCAAAATATCATTTTTATTTTTATTGTCAAATGGTTAAACAAAAATATCCTCCAGGAGGAGAGGGAGTGCCTGACAACTTTTAGCTTGAAACATTCCTCTGCAATAACCTAGGTTTTTTTAATAAAAAACATATATTTTTAATGATTATTTTCCTTTATGCCTATCTGTCCTGAGGTATTATCTTTGTTGGAAATGAAGGGGTTCAGTTGGGCAATGCTGCCCTCATGTGGTAGCATTTTTATATACTATATTTAAAAATGCATAAGCTTTTATTCCATTGAAATTCCTTGGTTGTCATTTGCAGAATTCAGTTCTTTTGGACCACAGGACAACTTCTCTATATCTAAAATCTGAAGGGAGTTTTAGCTTGTATGAGTTTTAAAGGAAGCAAAATCTGCAAATCTGACTAAAACCATGGTGCAATGTGAAACCAGAGTAAGTGAGCAACGCTGCAAGTTGGTCTGTATTACACAGAATGATGCTAGGAGCTCCTTGTAGGAGCCAAAAGCATCTCTCTCTCTCTCTCTCTCTCTCTCTCTCTCTCTCTCTCTCTCTCTCTCTGCATGGCTATTTTCATTACAAGCACTGCAAGGTGAGATTTGAAAGGTTTGATGTGCTGCCTGCATCGCAATGACAGAAAATCATTCTGAATTGATTGCTCTGAAAGGCTGAATTACTCCATGTGGTCTTATATTTGATTGTAAAAGGAGAAAAGAGTTTGTCGCAGGGTGGGGCGAGCAACACACCGCCCTGCACAGAAGAAATTGCGTGGCTGAAGACAGCTAGAGATTCGCAAAGCATCTGAGTCGAAAAGAAATTATTTAAGAAAACATGGAGGGTTGCAAAGACAAACGGGGAAGTGGGAGAATCCACAAATATCAGTGGCCTGGACCGGCCCACCCATGAGGCAAGATGAGGCGGTCGCCTTGGGCAACAGGATTCACAGCTGCAGCAGCTGGAGTGACAACGACACTCCATGGAGGCTGGACCTTCCACCTTCTCTGCAGTCCCCACCCCCAATTCTTCTTCTCCAGGGGCTTCTCGGTAAACAGGAGGCACTGCTGTTTTCCTCCCATCCCTAGAGAGGAAATGGTTGGGGCAGCCCTCTGGGGTCTCCTGGACTTTGCACCCACCCACTGTGATTCTGACAGCAGCCTTTGATTGTGAGCCAAGACCCTGCTCTGTGATGAAATAAGACAAATGGACACAAGTATTTTAGGTTAATGGGCTAAAAAGGGCCACAACTTTATTGGTTACAGAATGTGAGTGGTATTGGCTTAGTCGCTGGATCCGAACAGACTATGCTTGACTCCTGCCCGCTCTGCAGGGAGTCACACGAGGGTTAACAACCTGTAGGGGGAGCTTGTTGGTGCAAATCAACTGGAAGCTTTCCCCAGAGTCACTGGAGGGTCGTGCTATGGCCCTAGCCACCACCTGGGCATCGGACAGGAACCACGACCACTGGATTCCTTTAACGGAATACCCTTCAAGGGGAGGGGTAGGTGATGGTCACAACCTCCCCTCTGACACACAATGCCATTTCCAATGCCTAACCACCAAACCTTAAAAAGTTGTGGTGATTTGCTACGAGCTAGGCGAAAAACTGGGTTAAACCACAGAGCCTAGGACTTGCCAATCAGAAGGTCAGTGGTTCAAGTCTCCGCAACAGGATGAGCTCCCGCTGCTCAGTCCCTGTTCCTGCCAACCTAGCAGTTCGAAAGCACGTCAAAGTGCAAGTAGATAAATACCTTTAGGCAAAAAACCAAGTGGCTGGAGCCAATCTGCCAAGTGGAACAAATTCGTACCAGGCCCCTTGGGCAACCAAGGCGACCAACCGAGGTCCATAGCAAGGTCAGGTGCTGAAGCAAAGCCTAAAGGGCGGATGGGTGATCTGAGGAAGCCGGGAACAAGGAGTAGCTCATAGGGCCTGCGGCCATTTTAAATGGCTAAACCACGCCCACCAGCCCGCCGGATTGGCTGGCTGGAGTGCGTGACGCGGGCCCAGGACTCCAATGATGCACAGCAGGCGGCCACCCCACCCCCTCACCCCCACAGACATGGGAAGCGATTCCCACTCACAACACCTCCCCTCCGGGAAGAGGAGAGGCTTTCCCACAAACCGTTGATTTGCCCCCTTGTTCCCGGTGTAGGTCTTCACCCACTTATCCCTTCTTTCCTGGCTGGGTGGGGGCACCATTTTGTGGTTCGCCTCAGCTGCCAAAATGTCTTGAGCAGGCCCTGCCAATGAACGAAGAGTCCATATTGGATTGGGCATTGAAAGATGAAAAAGAGCAAAGGATTGCAGGTTGGGCATCAGGGTAAAAACAGCTACTGCACTACCTGAACTTTTTATGAATATGCAAGTTGTTCGGCTGCAACTTATTTCACATCTGAATGTATCATTGATGCATCTGTATTTTGAAAGGAGTGGCACCTCTTTGTGCAGTGTGTGTATTTGGATAGGGAAAGAGCCATCTTGAGGAAGGAAAAAAACCTGTCCATTTATTTCCCACTCCACCTCCCCACCCCGCAAAACAAAGTGCACTGCATAGTACTGGAGAGGACAAAATGCAGTTTAAAAAAGAAAGAAGAAAAACTGCCATTTAAAAAGCTTCTTTCTGCTCTGAAACATGAACCCATTTAGATTCAGAATTATGTCTGTATTGATAATTTTAGTAGGGATTTAAAAATTGCAAGGAGAAAAATTGGGAACAGCCCTTCCTTTAGTTTCTTTGTTCACTCAGGTAAGATTGCCAACTGGTATTTTGTAGTGATTGCTATCTACCATCTAATATGTTTTTTAAAGAACATATGCAAGAGGAGAGGGACAGGACCACAGGCAAGTTAAATCTGCATTTACTGTAGATCAAAATGGCAATCCTCACTCACACATTCGGGTGCACACCCCAACCCACCCAGAGTGTGTTTGTATGTGTGTGTATGTACATTATACATGGGATGAGACAGAGGAAAGATAATTGCCCTCTTTCTCTCACACACCTCTCCATCCATCCATCTGTGCACACATTGTGAACGGATGAGCAGGACATGTGGAAATATGGTTTGTGGAGGGTGAACCGATTCACAGGGACTCCTCCACCTCCAATCCATCCACACAGCTGAGCAGTGAGGAAACAGCTGAGTGTTGGGGAAGGAGGGCTGTCGCATATTCATGTTATGGCGCAGAGGGGTGGGGTGCTGTTGCACTCAAGCGGGACTGCTGAGAGGAACCAAGCCACCTGCCAGGTGCTTGCAAAGCTTCTTCAGATGTGTAAAAGAGGGAAACCCTACGCCATCTTATACTTAAACAAACACCCTCCTAATTCTCTTGCCCACCCCTCTCAGAAGTCACTGAGTCACATACACAGAGATACAACTTTGTTGGGGGAGGGGGGGAAATATACGGTCCTGTAAAAGTGAAATGAATCCTAATTCATTATTTAAATGAATGAATGAATAAGTGCAAAGACATACACTTAGAATGAAATAATTTTTAGCTCAGGAATTTGTTCTGAGCATCAGAAGTAGACTGAACTCACAGTCCTATACCAAATAAATAAATCCACTCCTGATTAATATGCTCCAGCTTCTCCTTCTTCTCCTTCTTCTCCTTCTTCTTCTTCTTCTTCTGTGGTGGAGAGGTCATCTGTTGTCACCATGGTTAAACAATTAGGAGCCAGAAACCAATGCCAATCTACTTCAAATCACCTAGAGGCCCACCAGGAAATCCTAGTTGAGATTCTGCTCACCTCTGACTTACAGAACAGAGTTCAGTTTCACATGGTTTAATTAGGCATGCTTACTATGATGGCAATCCTAGACTATCTTATTTGGGAGCAAGTCCCATTGAACTCTTAAGAGGACTTAACTTCTGAGTGGGCAAAAACATAGGATCGCAATGCTTGCAACTACCTAACAGAACCATATTAGAAAGACTTCAAAAATGACATTTTCAATAAAGAGAGTGCTCATTCATGTTTTATAGAGCATTTTAATTCTAAGACATTTTGGTGCGGCATATTTTGGCTCATAAAAACTATTGGCATGTGTTTAAAGGCCAGCTACCAAAGCACTTTGCTAGCAGATCAATTATCTAAGGCGGCCAAAACACAAAGATCATTGGCTTTAAAAACAGCATGGTATGTGTTAACATTTCAGAAGCTAAAGACAGTAAGTGACAGACAATGGTATTTAAGTGCTAAATGCATAAAAATAAATCTTATGTACATAATTTATGAGAAACAAAATCATATAAAGATTTTCCATCAAAAATAAATATACATGTATATGGTAACATGGTCACTAAATAAATAAAGGCTACTTTTGCAGTTAAGACTACAAGTACTCAACAAATCAACAAGAAAATTAGCTGTACAAAGTGGCTGAGTTCTGCTAACCAAACATATGGGCACAAACATATTCAGGACTGACATGTCCCAGTCCAGTGTCCCACATTGTGCAATGAGTTGCTGTGAGTGGAGGAGAAAGGAAAAGATCTCCTTGCACTCCAGCAAGGATGGGGAACTCGCGGTCCTCCGGTGTTATTGGACTCCAACTCCCATCGGCCTCAGCCAGCAAGGGCAACAGTCAGGGATGGAAAGAGTGGAAGTCCAGCAACATCTGGTTGGACACAGGTTCCCCAATCCTGTACTACATTTCATGGCATGAATGGAACCGCTCTTTCCATTGAAATAGACTTCTTGGCACGTGGCAGGATTCGTATTTGCACCGCTCCAATCTATAAAGGATGATTTGCTAGGAAGTTGGCAACTTCAGAAATAGAAACTAAAGTTGCAAAAGTGCAATCATGCTTGGTTTAAACTGCTGGCTGTTGTTGAGGTAACAAAACCAGTACTTGGGTTTGGCGGCCCCTGCTACTGTAAAGGCATTTCAAAGACTTGCATAAGCCCTGATGCTGAGTAGTTTATACTTATTTTAACACTTCAATTTTTGTTTGCATATCAGACTTGTAACCCATAACTGTGAATGCTTCAAGATTACTGCCACTGGTGCTTTAAAATAACACCTAGAAATCTTTAAAATAAATCAGCCTGCGAAAACTGGAAATTCTGGGCTAGATTGTTAGGATTCGAGTATAAATGTATGTATAAAAGGAGAACATGCAAATCACTTACGGTGCCCTACTCAGCACAGATTTGCATCCGAGTTGGCTGAATTACAAACATTTGTATTTCCATTTCACCCCAATTTTAAACATTTCCACTGGTACGTCTGCTTTGAAATATAAGAGTTTTGGAGGTATTTAAGTGTCCCCAATTCTCTGTTTGCAGTTTTTCCTTGGATACATTGCTTACACCAAGATGGAGCACCTGTAGCCCTCCAAAGGTTGCTATCTTTGGCTACTGGCTGTGGCTGAAGGGAACAGAAGTCCAACAGCATCCCAAGGACCACAAATTAGCTACTCCTGAGTAGCAATGCACCCACCCGCCCCTCACAACCCAGGCAGTTCTATTGAGACTTGCAGAATTTAGACTAGTTTTCTAGGTTGCTGTAAGTTTCACAGACATGAACAGCTAACAAATGCTTCAATTGCAAACACTTTCCTCACTATGATAAAGCATGGGAAAGCAAAATAAAATCTATACAACCAAAAAAAAAGACTAGTTTTTATAAATTAGTTATAAGGAAAAAGATATGAACCTATAAATGCAGTAAAATATTTAACATGTATATAAAAGAGCCCAAGTTTCTTAGCTCAGTCAACAAACTTTTGCATGTACAAATCTCCACCAACTTCCTCTTCCACAGGTCAGAAAAAAAACCCTCACTCCAGGTAGTAGTTATCAGTAACAGAGGTCAGAATCAATCCTCTAATTTTGTATGCAAGAGCTTTTGTTCTCCATTGTTTTATCTGTTGGGGGCCTTTTCCTTTCTTTCCCTTTAGATTGTTTGAACTCAGGCCCACTACAAAGTTAACCATTTCCAGATGAGCTGCAGAGGCTTGGATCAGCTGTTTGCCTAAGCTAAGTACAGACTACTTAAGGTGCAGCCTGTGAAAGCTGCTGATCTAAATCAGTTAGCATTAGAGCTCATGATTTTGAAGGTGGGAAGAAAACACCCATATTTAACTCCACAGCATTATGAGAATACTGGCATGTGGGGAGCAGGTCTTTCAACAAAGGGCACATGACAGACCTAAGCACTAGTTCTCACCAGGGTCATGAGCCTGTGCTTGGGCTATAACTCTTGAGATGTGGGATGCACACAAATTAACTCTCTTCAATAACAAACATTGGATTATATCCATTGTTAGTCCTCACAGTAGTCATTGAAATTGACAGGCATGACTAACTTTCACCCATGAATTTCAGGGGCTCCACTCTGAGTAGAACTTAGTTGGATTTTCTCCACCCAGAAAACAAGATGCCCGAGGGGGAAAGAGGTTCTAGCTTAGCCTTATTCAAAACCTGCTTAATTTACATTTCACTACACACACATCCCCTGCAACTGGGAGCACTCCAAAGCTGTACAGCCCAGACACGGGTTTATCACCACAGTGACAGCTAAGACACATTTCATTTATCCTGGTCAACTGACATGTATGGCTTCCAAAAGGAGAAGCAAGCAGCCAAGCCTGAATGGTTAATTCTTCCCCAAAGTTCCTAAATGATGTCAGGGATGCATGATTAGTTTAGCTTTTGACACAGCCACGTTTTCCTTTCCAATGCAGGCTCATTTGCCTAGACGTTGACTGCCGCCATGTTTCCTTGAGAACCCGATGCAGCGCAGAATGCAGGGGGGAGTTAAGAACGGCAGAACTCCACTCAAAATAGACATGGAGCAAGTTTCAGGTCGGGGATGAAATTTCACGAACAGCAGCAAATGTCTCCCAGGAGGTCAGAGAATGAGATTACATATTTACATGTATATTTCGAGTAAAGAGGATGCCTTGCTTCAACATTTCTTGGGCAGGTTGTCTTTAAAAGGCACAGGCGGTTTGCAGCTGGTTCTTGCACACAGGAACCAATGTCTCAGGAGTGTCTGGATCTGCTTCTGGACTGAAGGTCCCAGACTCCCTGGCTTGGTTTTGCTCAACAGCCTTCCAAAGCATCTGAAGCTGCTGAATGGATGTGGCAACTCAAGAGTAATGGTTCTCAAGTTCTTCTCTACGGAACAATCTATGCCTAAATCCTTCATTACTCCTTTTCTGCCCCAGCCACAGAAATCTGTTTCTTTGGGGCAAAAAGAGGGCTGGATTGTTTCTAAACACCACAGCAGTTTTTGGTGAGAGACGGCTTTTTTAATGATGTCCCAGTCAGGTTTGTCACAGACTTGTCCTCCTCTTTGTCACTCCTTTTTCGCACTTCTCTGAAAAAGAAAAGTTTGGTATGATTACTAGCAGACCTGACTACAACCCAAAACCTGCATACTCAACCGGGCCACGTTTGAGTCTGCTAGCTGCCTTCCACATGCCATGGATTCACTATCAGCCAGGATTTTCTCTTCCTCTCTCTCCCCTTGTTGTTTACTATCTAGCTTCATAAAAAATTCTCCAACACTTGCACACTATTTTGTGACATTTTGGTTGGCCTAATACAAGGTACTGCTCTAACATGCAGTTGGGTTACCTTTACTTTCTGCAGTCCTGTGAATGGCTTGCTATATTGGGTCTACTTGATCTTGGTAACGTAGGAAGCAGGCTTACACCAGGTCAGACTATTTATCCATCTAGCCTGGCGATGTTTGCTCCAGGGATAGGGAAACCCTTTACCCCTGACCATTGGCCATGTCCACCAACATCTGGAGGAACCACAAATGCCCCATTCATGTTCCCCATTCATTCCCTGTTCAGCTCTCACGGTCTCAGAGAGAGATGTCCCTCTCTCAATACCTGCTACCTGAGATACTTTCAACATGAGAACTCAAAAGATTGAACCTGGGACATTCCATGCACAATGGCCCTTGCCACAGATCTATGGTCCTTCACCATGTAAAAGTAGAGAAATTAAAATGCAGTGTTATAATCTACATGCTCAAGAGGCTGTGGCAGAGGTGACCAATGTTGTGGCTCACAGATCTTGCTGGTACAGTGGTACCTCGAGTTAAGTACTTAATTCGTTCCAGAGGTCTGTTCTTAACCTGAAACTGTTCTTAACCTGAAGCACCACTTTAGCTAATGGGGCCTCCTGCTGCCGCTGTGCCACTGGAGCCCAATTTCTGTTCTCATCCTGAAGCAAAGTTCTTAACCCGAGGTACTATTTCTGGGTTAGCGGAGTCTGTAACCTGAAGCGTATGTAACCTGAAGCGTATGTAACCCGAGGTACCACTGTATTCCAATTCTAATCATGGCTGACATTGTCCATGCTGACGGGAGCCAATGGGAGTTGATCCAACAATATCTGGAGGAGTCCTCCTCGGCTTCCCCTGGAAACATTATTGGAGCAAGCAAATTATTTTCTTCAGTTTGGAAGCAGTCAGGAAAGATCACCACTAAAGCACCTCTAGAGTTTTGGAGTATGTTTGTTCATGGTCCGCAACCTCTCTCAAATATAACCCCCAGAAAACAGGTTTCCCACTCTAGGATGAACAAAATGGTTAAAATCTCCATTTTGTCATAAAGAGGAGAACATTTCAGGTCTCGAATAATTCATTTAGTAGTCTGAAAATTAGAACTAAGAGGTCTGTTTTCCATCAACTGTTTGGGTTATATAATTGCTCTGTACTTGCTCCCTGGAAATCTCTAATGCACTGCGCTGTTTAAAGGGTAGCGCCTGAAAATTCCTGGAAATGAATCGTACCACAAGGCAACAATTAACTTTGAATTGATACTTCCAGATAAGTGGATTGTTATACCTCTGCTGCACCTGTTGCCATTGGAAGATAAGGGTTTTTCGCTGTGCTCCGAATGAACAATCAGCTTTGCCTCTTTCCAGGAATCCCATACTTATTTCTATTAATTCAAGAGGGGCTTTTGAAAACAAAACAGCTTGCCATAAAATGTAGAAAAATGATTCCAGAAATCACCTAATTTTTTCATATGAAAGGCCATATATTTCAAGCAGCTTAGGGACAAATAATTTATGTTTGGGTACTGAAACAAACAGCATTTGCTACAATTTGGAAGACAATTATTAAGAGGCTTAGGGTACAGTGTGTTCCTTTGCTTAAGGTTTCAAAAGCCCTTTGAGGCTGCTTCCTAAGTTACAAAGTTCCTGCACAGAAAGCAATTCCACACAGGAATGCATGAGAAAACAGTGTATCGCTCAGCACATGAAACAAGAGCACACAGGTATTTCGCACTTGACGTCCTCCTGGAAAGCAGCTCTCCGGGAGACGCCATCGCATGTAATGCAAGGTTCATGTTCATTTTACACAGAAAGAACATCTGTGCAGATTTTTATTTTTTTTTAGACGTGAAATGCCATTTAGCAGATCTGACTCCCCTCGCCAAAAAAGAGAAACAGTGTAAATGGGGTTAAGAAAAAGTAATTCATATCTTTCCACCTACCGAGCAAGATGAAGTACTGCCTCCACAATATTAGATCCATCTTTGGCACTTGTTTCACAGAACAATGCACTGTAGGTCTAGGTGGAAAAACAAAAGCAGAAGAGGCTTATGCACATATGCATGGCAGTTTTCCTTCCAATAAATTCATTAAAAGACATGAGAGCACCGGGGAAGAAGCTAACCTACAGGAGGTACAGTTCACTAGCCACAGTTGTTTCTGCGTGCTTTGAGGTACCTATCTGAATAAAGGCTGCCAAAACATCAGCCAGCGACAAACCATAAATTTTCCGCAAGTTTCAAACTAAGCACTTATTAAGTGTCATCCAATACCAATGTTTTTAAGTGAATTACAATCTCAGTTCTTTATGACTTGACTCTCATAAATCCAAGCCCTGACACTATCATTTTAATGCCTTCATCCAATCCTCCACTTCCTACTGCCAAGTCTTTCTTGATTGTGAGCGATGGGTTCTGTAGTTCTTACCATGGCCAGCTTCTCTCCATAGTTTATCGGCACACACTTCTGTCCTTGCTCAGCAAGCACCTGGCGAAGATCGGCTTTGTTTCCTACCATCATGATTGGAATGTTTTCATGAGTTGCATCCTGCAAGAACACAGTTTGTTTTCGGTTTTAGGGGTTGCTGGAGCTTGAGACACTAAGCTCCAATTAAACATTTAAACTTCTGCTGTCAAAAAGTACAAGGTCAAATTTCAATCGACGTCAGTTAGATTATACAGGCACATTTATCAAGCTATACTGAATACGGTAACCACACTGAAACGGAATTATCTGATTATAACATTTAAAAACAAAGGGAGTTTCCATTTTAAAAACCAGAAAAGAACATCCCACCTTGAACCCTCCGGGTCAGTGTTTTATTTAGCCTTTATTAATGAAAGCAAGTGCTTGCCCTACATTGGTCAAGTCAATACATGAATTGGCTGTTTATCCAGAGAAGCAAAAGACATTTCCTGTGACTCACAATGGCTCAGAGCAATGCTTGCAGTTACCTGTGTACCAAAGCCCTCTTACAAACTAAACCAGTGGTGAGGAACCATGTCCACTTGTCCCACTCCTGATGTCAGGTGTGATTTGAGCTGGGGGCAGGTGTGGCCACAGCTGTGAAAGAACTGATGGGCACTGACAAGGATCCCCACTAGGGAGTTGCCAGCTGAGAAGTCCCTAGTGCAGTTGAGCATGCTTGCTTTCACCATTTAGGAGAAGCAGTTTGAATCCCAACCACTTGCTCTACAATGGAGCTCTTCCCCCCTCTGCAGACATCTGCAGAGGAGAAAATATTGCATCTGGAGAAAGTAGTTTGAACCATAGCTACTTCTTCCAGACTTCAAAGGGCTCCCTGAAATTGCCAATCAGCTTATTGGCTGTTACAGTGACCTCCTTTGAATTTGGTCAGGTGTCAGTCTCACAAATAAATACAGCACTCCAAAATAAGTTCACTGGATTTAAGTGGGAATCTTATGTACACCGAGCTGGAAGCATGCTCCACAGCTTTCACATGGGCAAAATCCTTACCGCAATCATATCCACCCATTCTCGTACATTCAGGAAACTCTTCTCACAGGTTACGTCGTATAGTAGAAGTACCCCATCTGCTCTTCTGAAGTACGATTTAGCAATACTTCGGAACCTTTTAAGAGAAAGTTACATTTAAAGCCACACTAGGTTTTACCACACTAATAATAACTCTTTTGTTGTTATTTTTTCCAGTCTGATCTGCACACAAGTTCAATGAACTCAGTAGACCAGACCCAGAGACCTGAATCCATTTGTTGTGCAGGCAGGAGAAATATTGGCAAGTGGGAGGCACCCGCTAGTCCAATCTGTGGCCAAGTCTTCTAAGATAATAATTTGCCTCCAAGGAAACAGAAAGCAAAGCATCCCAGTGTCTGGACCCCTGAATGCTGATGGGTAGCAAGAATTCGGTTTGGATACTATTAGCATCACCATTACTGACCTAGTGCAAGAGGTACAAACTTTTGTGCTAACTTTTAAACTCAAGGAAGGTGGTACCTCATTTTTTAAAAAAATGTAGATTGCATAAGCTGCAGTCATTAAGCATTGAAAGTAATGTCACGATTCAAACATTGTTGGTGGGGAGCCCAGGACCAGACTGGACTTTAAAGGCTAACATGCCAGAATTATCCTTAAATCGTACAGATAAAAAACCTGAATGGGAAATATATGTGCCCATTTACATTGTTATATAGTTAAGGCTACACTGAAAGCTTCCTGAGTTGGTGCAGAGATGCCATCCTGTCTAAAGATGACTTAGTTATTAATCCACCTCCACAGAGTCATATGTGTGATTAATTTGGGGGTCTCTTTCCCTCCCTGAAACATGCCACCACTCATGTTTTATGTATAAATGTATTGCATTGAATGAATATCCTGCGTTGTACGAAATAGTTTTAATATAATGGAAAAGGAAAATTGATGAAAACCACGGTATGTTGCCTCAAGGCATTCAGCATCCAAGGCTGAAGGATTTCAATATAAATGTACTATGATGAACTAGGAAGCCTTTCTGTACATAACTTTCGAGAAATATGGTAGGAATGGCAAAAAAAAAAGGAAAAAGGAAATTTGCAAAAATATAATGAATTATATTGATCTTATTGGTTTCCCACCCCCAGATCCTCATAGTAATACACAAGTGGGGAAATGTTTATAGAAAAGTTGCAATCTCCCTGACCGTACTGCTAAATTAATAAGAATCCCAATTCATTACAGCTTACCTACTAATGCATTTTTCATATCGCATGGATATCTTCAACCAAATTCACTGCACAGCAGCAAACTCAAATCCACTTTTATGCAAGTACAGGTCAAGACTGAGGCTTGCATTTTCACAGATTTGAGCTTAATTATTGCTTCTCCCTTTGAAATTTGGTATGAGATCTAACCCCAAGGTACAACCCCAGAGCACACTAACCTCTCTTGTCCCGCCGTGTCCCACAGCTGCAGCACTGTAGGTTCCCCATCAACAATCAGCCTCTTCATTTGAAAGTCAACACCTTAAAAAAAAAAACAGAATCCATTATAGGTCAAATCTGTGTCCAGGGCAGCTGTTTACCAGCTCCATCTGGTACGTAGGCTGAGACCCTATCTGCCTGCGGACTGTCTCGCCAGAGTGGTGCATGCTCTGGTTATCTCCCGCTTGGATTACTGCAATGCGCTCTACGTGGGGCTACCTTTGAAGGTGACTCGGAAACTACAACTAATCCAGAATGCAGCAGCTAGACTGGTGACTGGGGGCAGCCGCCGAGACCATATAACACTGGTCTTGAAAGACCTACATTGGCTCCCAGTACGTTTCCGAGCACAATTCAAAGTGTTGGTGTTGACCTTTAAAGCCCTAAACGGCCTCGGTCCAGTATACCTGAAGGAGCGTCTCCACCCCCATCATTCTGCCCGGACGCTGAGGTCCAGCGCCGAGGGCCTTCTGGCGGTTCCCTCATTGCGAGAAGCAAAGCTACAGGGAACCAGGCAGAGGGCCTTCTCAGTAGTGGCGCCCGCCCTGTGGAACGCCCTTCCAGCAGATGTCAAAGCGATAAACAACTACCTGACATTCAGAAGACATCTTAAGGCAGACCTGTTCAGGGAAGTTTTTAACGTGTGATATTTTACTGTATTTTTGGTTTTTATGGAAGCCGCCCAGAGTGGCTGGGGAGGCCCAGCCAGATGGGCGGGGTATAAATAATAAATTATTATTATTATTATTATTATTATTATTATTATTATTATTATAACCTTTAACAGAGTAGAAGAAAACGAAGGCAGAGGAATAACTTAGTGCAGCTTTCCCCAACCTCCAGATATTGTTGGACTCCCAAGTCCCCATCATCCTTGACCGCAGGCCATGCCATCTTGGAGTCTAATAATATCTAGAAGACACTCTGACATAACTCTACGACAATTGTGATGTCAATATTTAATTTGAGGTGAGCATCATGGTGTCCTCCAGGTGCTGCTTAACTACAGCTCCCATCACCCCTGTCCATGGGTCATGCCGTCTGAGTCTGATGGAGTCTACAACAGCTGGAGAGGCCCATGTTGGCTACATCTGATTAAAGTTACTTTCCTTAGACCTTAGAAAAAGATTGTTAAGAATAAGTGTTGACGTATAAAGATTGAGGTTTTTAAGTTAAAATGGGTTAATTAAATTGATGGGGCGAATTTAGGGAAAGTTTTTTAAGAATAAGTATTGATATATAAAGATTGAGGTTTATAAGTTAAAATTGGTTAATTAAATGAATTAGAGAAAATAAGGTAAAGTGTGGGGACAAGAATTTGCTGAGCTAAAAATTGGAATTGGAATACAAGAAGGGCAGGTGTGGGGAAGTTAAGGAAATTGGTTATGGAAAGTAAGCAATGTAAACTTTTTGAATTGTTCTTTTTTCTTTTTCTTTTTTCTCTCTTTTCTCTTTTTTGTCTTACTTTTTTATTTTTTTGAAAATTTCAATAAATATATATTTTTTAAAAAAAACAGAAGGAAATACAAAAAAAAAAATTAAGTTACTTTCCTGTTAATAAATATTTAAATATATACAGAAATAATTACATTAACTACATTTTTCAGTACTTGGCACAGGTATGACACCATTTCCATATATTGATAGTACTTCTATTTAACATAACCTTTAAGAGAAAGAAACATACAAAAAGCCACTGGCATTTTCAGATTGCATAGATCAGGCACGTCCAACTCCCAAGAGACTGTGATCTACTGACAGTATAAAAAGACTGCAGTGATCTACCTATTCATTTATTTATTTATTTAGCTGGCTAGCTCCAAAGATCAACCAGGAGCACCCCACGATTGACCAGTAGGTTGCGATCGACCTGTTGGACATGCCTGGCATAGATTAAAAACTGCATCACTGATGCAATTACAAGTGAATAATAGAAGGTGCTTTTAGCAAAGTCAATGTTAACTGCCCCGCCCAGACACTTACTGGTTGACAGGAATGCTGTCTTCCAACAGTGACTCAAATGAGATTCTCCATTAACAGACCGTAAGTGCATTTGATCATTGCACATTTTATCATCTTTACAAAATCCACGTGCACAGAATACAGATAACAGAGTAAAAATGCACACCACTTGCAGCAGTTAAAGAAGGACCGGAGTACAGTGGTACCTCTGGTTAAGAACTTAATTCATTCTGGAGGTCCGTTCTTAAACTGAAACTGTTCTTAACCTGAGGTACCACTTTAGCTAATGGGGCCTCCTGCTGCCTCGTGATTTCTGTTCTCATCCTGAAGTAAAGTTCTTAACCCAAGGTACTATTTCTGGGTTAGCGGAGTCTCTAACCAAGTGTCTGTAATCTGAAGCGTCTGTAACCCAAGGTTCCACTGTATATAAATAGTGCCTTTCCCCTTCACAATACAATTAGCCCACAGGGCTGAGAGTGGGGAAGCCTTTATTCATGTGGAAGTCTGGGAGGCTTCATTCCCCATCCCCATTCCAACCATGGTTTCTTCAAGTGGTTGTTGCCTCCTGGATGGCTGCCATTTTCCTCCTCTCTCTCTGCTATAGGACAAAGGGTCCAAACTGTGCCTCTTCCTTTCACAATAATGGCAGCCAGGTCAAATTAGACACCCTCACTGTATAGCAGGTGAAATAAAGATAAAAAAATTGTCCAGTAGCACCTTATAGACCAACTAAGTTTGTTCTGGTATAAGCTTTCGTGTGCATGCACACTTCTTCAGATATACATAGCAGGCAGCTGTGTACATCAGAAATAGGCAAACTCGGCCCTCCAGATGTTTTGGGACTACAACTCCCATCATCCCTAGCTAACAGGACCCGTGGTCAGGGATGATGGGAGTTGTAGTCCCAAAACATCTGGAGGGCCGAGTTCGCCTATGCCTGGTGTACTTTGTTCTTCCTTAACTGGTGCAGGAGAGCCTGATTCTTATTCCCTAACATATGTAGCAGGCAGCTACGTTATATCTCGTTTTTTCTTAACTAACTGCAGGGACAGGGAGCCCAATTTTCACTATAAAGGCAGCATGTCAGGAAGAGAAATTATTTACAGAGTCGAACTCCCTGTCAGTGATTAGAATGGAGGTTGCCCCCCACCATGCGGTGAGTGGTCTTACAAAATTGTGCCAACAGGAACTCCACACCCCCCAAGGTCCCTGGCTGCTTAAATAAAAAGTCTCCCATCCTGAATCGCTGCCTTTACAGTGAAAGTTGCCTGCAGTTAGTTAAGAAAAAGCAAGGTAAATTAGGGAGCTGCCTGCTACATATTACACACATATCTACTGTGTCCATTGGGAGCAGAACACACCCACTGCTGCTTATATTTTAAACCTAGGGTTTTGGCTCAAGCCTCCTTCAAAAGTGATACAATATTTTTTTATTTTCTTATTACTTCTGTAACTTTTTTTGAAATCTTAATAAATATCATTTGGGGGGGGGGAAACAAAAGTGATACAATATCACTCCAATCTGTGCTGACACCCCAGAAGGGGAAAGTCCGACAAACATACCTAGAGTTGCGCTGGTGTTCCCTCGAAATTCATTTTTGCAAAGCCTCATGAGGAAGCTAGATTTTCCAACAGCTGCATCCCCAGCAAGAACTATCTTGTAAGCTTTCTCTGAGCTTGGGTATCTGGAGCTGCAGTCTGGAGAGTCCGACTAAGGGCAAACAAACGCACGTAAGCTTGACCTTCATGAAGTGTACAAACCGCCTCTCGTCTACAGTCAACAATCTCATTCCTACGGCGCCTTGCATCCTCAATAGACAGAAGCACATGTCTATTCCAAACCATCCAATGGAGTGTCAAACTTGTCTTTCTTAAACAGCTGCCCTTCATGTCACCTGGCAAATGTCTTTAGAAACCGAGCATGAGTTTTTAAATTTCGTGAGGTAGCAGCGTGACAGGAAGGAAACCTGCCATTTAAAGGAATACTAGTCAAATATTACACTGATCAAGCCCTTATATACATCTAAAGCTAAAAGGGGAGTCCTCAGGCTAAAAATTTCTCCACCCCAGGTCGAAAGTATCTGTTGGATCCCAGTCAATACGGCTTTCAGGTGAAACCTGTGGAGACATACCTGTGGAGACATGACAGGGAGACATTTCCTTATTGATGCTCCAGAGCTGCTTCGACTGACTGGGTGGGTGGGCTTCCAGTCCAAGACGGTGCCGACGTCATCAGGACTATATACCTCTTCATCTCGGATATCTGGGACCTGCAGAGACCAGCAAGTGTTACCAACTTCCACAATGACCTCAAATTAGCCTTAGGAAGGGCAGAAGTGGATCAAAGCACACAGCAGTGTCTCTCTTTTTTGGAAATAACTTCACATTGCATTTTCAACAGAGACAGGATATAAACATTGCAGCGTGGGGCAAGCATAAAAAGATTCCAGGCAGGGGGTGGTGTGTGAGAGAGGGTTTCCCCCAAAATATGTACAATGTTAAGTAGCAATAATTAAAAGTCACACTATTTCAATCATTTTGAAAATCCAAATGAAACAATTACGGAAGCCAGGTTCTAAGGGGTCATGGAATTTTGTTGGCTAAAAGGGGACAAGGGTTAAAAAAAGACTGAGAAACACTGACACAGAGGTAAAATATTAGCAGAGCAGGGAAGGCTATTTTCTCCCTGCCCTCTGATGTCCAGGGTTTGCAACTTATGCATGGCCTTTTCTGCTCAATATAATATAATATATTATTATTATTATTAAATAATAATAATAATAATAAATTTTATTTATACCCCGCCCTCCCTGGCCAGAGCCAGGCTCAGGGCACCTAACACCAATAAAATTACAATAAAACAAAATAGGGGGGGGACAAACAAACAAACAAACAAAAACCAGTTTATTAAAATACGTGTTAAAATACAATTTAAAATGCAGCCTCATTTTAATAGAAGCCCATAAATCAAAACCATAAGGGGAGGGGAACATAAGGGTCAAACTGAGTCCAAACCAAAGGCCAGGTGGAGCAGCTCTGTCTTGCAGGCCCTGCGAAAAGATGTCAAGTCCCGCAGGGCCCTAGTCTCTTGTGACAGAGCGTTCCACCAAGTCGGGGCCAGTACTGAAAAGTACTGGTCAAACAACCATACTCAATGAATGGAGATGAGGGGAGGGCGAGAGGCACAGCGCCAAGGAGCTACCTGATCTATGGGGTGGGGCACAGTACAGCCCCCTTCCATATGGTGTATCCTTCAAACATATGAAGAAGGCTTGCGTAATACCTAAGAAGTGGCTTCCACAATCTTGATTTTTGGGTGTCTTTGCGAATTACCATAGATGGTTATCATTCTCTCTGATATGTGGGCCTTGAGTAGATCATTGCCATATCAAACATGCTGTCCTTTGTGGATTAGCACACATTTCATTCTTGAATTTTATTTTATTTTAATCAGGTCTCTACAAAAACCATTCTGTGTGCTCACAAATCAGACGTGTGTGAGCAAACATTCCACAAAATAAACCTCACAGCCACCTTATACATATTGATTCCTCCTCCTTTTGGTCTGTGCATACACAGTAATAACTCAGACCCAGTGCTTTAATTTTTACTTATATGAAACTGTTGGGTTCGCTGAACAGGTAGCAAGTAGTAATTTTATCTCTTTTTAAAATGCAGTTAAGTCTGGAGCTTACATCTGTATCAGACGCATCACCCGTAAAGCTTTCACGCAGACCCTGTGGCCTCTGAGAAATCCTTTGGTGTTTAGATTCCACTTCTGAATCATAATCATTTGAATCTCTCAAGGTAGACAAGCCACTGTCAAAGCAGCTTTCGGGCAGGCTGTCAACCTCGCAGTTTGTCCTCTGCATAGGGTCACAAAGGGCCAGGGAATCGTAGTCTTCATCCATATAGGACGAATGGTATGACCTGAATGGAGAAACAACATTCCATAACATTGGTTGACAAAGTTCCTTATCTACAGCCAAATAATATTGGTGTGCCCAAGAGCCACAAGACACACACTGCATGCCATTTTTCTGCCTTTCCAGAACAGCCCAACTGCAAGTCCTGCTTCCATTTCCCCCACTAATCCTACTCAGACACACACACACACGATCACTCAAGCTGGGCCATTGATTTGAGTTCTCACTCTGCTACCTTGGAGTCTCTGCTTCCACCACCCTTTCATTTTCCTTTCCTCATCACCTCTTAGCTCAAATCTAATGCACATGGTTAATCGTCTCCTAATTTTGAATCGCAGAATTGTAGAGTTGGAAGATCGTTTCCAAATTCCCTGAGATACACTTTGCTAAGGAAACATTAAAGAAAGAATAATGGTAAACCACTGGAGGATTGATTAATGTTTTGGCTTTCTGCAGATATGAAAGAGTTATTCCAGTTCTTCACTGAACAGGGAACAATGCACGTTCAAGAAAAGAATGTTGCAAGGACCTTGATCTGAAGTTCAATGAACATTTACTGTCCTTGAAGCTGCCGCATGATATTCTAGAAACTCTTGCAGTGCCAACCCCAAGTTTGCAAAATTATTCATCTGGGTAGAAATGCCGAGAACAGTTAGTGTATGAGAAGTGCTAACTTTACTCTGGATGGAATCCAAATGAGTTGTTCCTAATAGTCAGCTGGCAGAAGCATGTCCCTTGTTGCTCGCTGATCATTAACTCCACTAGAGAGCAGCATGGGTTAAGGCAGCCAATCAATGCGTCTGGATCTACCAGCAACTTTAATCACTTAAAACAGAAGATTAGGGATGTGAGTCTGTGCTCTTTACATGTCTCAGAAAGGCATTAAGCATTCCCAGTCCTCCTAGATTTAAATAGGGCAAGTTCCAATGAACAGTGGCTTCCCCATTACACACAAACACAGAACTAATACAGAGGGAAGAAGCTTAGCTCTACAGTAATTTTGTTCCAACTGTGATGCTTTGCTGGCATTCCAGGCCTAGACTATACCACACTTAAGAAATGATAGCATCAGTATCCGAAACACAGTTGCTTAGAACCAAGTCTCATCAGTTTCAGCGAAAAGTATTTTCAGAAAGTGCATGTGTTTAAAGGATCACTGACTGAAAGGTCTCCTTTAAATTGCTAAGATCTGAAAAAAATAAAGTAACACCTGTATCAGTTCTACCTGTCATATCGTGGATTTTGGGGAGATTGGCCGCCGCTGCATTTGGGACTGCTTCTGGCGAGAGTATTCCCTGGAGAAGTGTTTGTCAGACGCTGAAAAATATAGGTAAAGAAAGCTTTTCAGAACACCTGGCTTATAAAATACAGTGCTACCTTGGTTTAAGAACAGCTTAGTTTATGAACAACTTGGATTAACGCTGCAAACCCAGAAGTAGGTGTTTTGGTTTGTAAACTTTGCCTTGGAATAAGAACATGTTTCGCTTCCTGTTGAGTGTGTTCCATTTGTAAATTGAGTCCCCTGCTGCTGTGGGAAAGCACGCCTTGGTTTAAGAACGCTTTGGTTTAAGAACAGACTTCTGGAACGGATTAAGTTCGCAAACCAAGGTACCACTGTACTCTTTAGCTAACAAATGGTAGTCTTGATTCTGGACATTTATTTTTTTGTTATTTTGGAATGTTCAGAGCCAAAGGGTAGTATTCAACATTGGGCAGGTAGGGCAACAATCTCCCCCACCCCGAAACTGATTTTGAAGCTGCACAGAGGGCTGTGGGGTGAAGAGAAGAAGGTAACATCCTGCTTTGCAAGCAGAAGTCTGGCCCACTTTGACACTAGATAAAACGCAAAGCAAGAGCTACACTAGCTGAACAGCAGTCAGCCCCTTTTCTGTGGTCCAATCAGGGGCAAAATAGTGTAAATGAAGGATTTCTATGTGAGGGGCTTTTGTTTGTTTTTTGCCCACCTGTTTTTCCTTATGTGACTGAAACATAATTTAACCTATATGGAGAAAAGTTCCAGTACATTAGCTTTGCAGAAGAGAACAACATATACTCTCTGGTGGCAACCATAATTCCTAATTTACCAGGGAGTAAGCTTCATTTAAGGGACGCGGGTGGCTCTGTGGGTTGAACCACAGAGCCTAGGACTTGCCAATTAGAAAGTTGGTGGTTCGAATCCCCACAACAGGGTGAGCTCCCGTTGCTCGGTCCCTGCTCCTGGCATCCTAGCAGTTCGAAAGCACGTCAAAGTGCAAGTAGATAAATAGGTACTGCTTCAGCAGGAAGGTAAACGGCGTTTCCATGTGCTGCTCTGGTTTGCCAGAAGCAGCTTAGTCATGCTGGCCACATGACCCGGAAGCTGTACGCCGGCTCCCTTGGCCAATAAAGCGAGATGAGCGCCGCATCCCCAGAGTAGGCCACGACTGGACCTAATGGTCAGGGGTTCGTTTAACTTTTTAAGCTTCATTTAACTTGATGGACTTGCTTTTGAGTAAAAGTCCACAAGATCACGCTGTGAGTTACTTTGGCATCAAACCAGAATGACTACATTATTTCCATCACTATCTTACGGCTTATATTGGTATAACCAAGAGCAAATATTTATATTACTGCACAATTATTTAAACATATTGCTTATGCAAGGTTGCTGCCTACCAGCGATCTATTGTACATGCTCCAGCTATTCTCTAATGCGCTTCTTAAGCCATCGTTGCTGTCGTGAAGTTTCCTGTTGGCTGACCTAAAAAACAAGCCAGGACAAACAAAATTATTCACATTCAGAAGGTATCAGAATTCGATTGTAGAGTTTGAAGAATCTGGCATTTTGAAAGCCAACAGATAGCAGGGCGTTTAATAAGGTGATCTTGACTTTTGTGATAGTGGCACAATGGATCAGTATAAATCATTGCATCAAAGACAGCATAAGGAATCACATTAATGCCATTTAGACTCTTACAGTAACCCCAAAGTAGGGGAGGAGATTTTCCTATATCACATAATGCTCCCTGAATGGCCCTACAATGGGGAGGGGGGGGTTTGACTGTTCTGTTATTTTTCTGGGTCTAGCTTGTTCTTTTTAACTTTGCAAGTCCCTTTGGCAGGTGATGCAGCAGCTGATATAAAAGGCATTAACCTGTCAGCAATTCGCTAAATTCAAAGCCAAAGCTGATTTTGAGTTGAAAGCAAAAAGGCATAATTAAGATACTGCAGGTCTGAGAGACCCCATAAATGTAAAAAAAACCACAAAACCACTAAATAACTAACTAAATCAATGATTTCTTGATATGTGAACAAACAGCCTTCAAGGAATGCAGTCCAAAGGCTTGACTGTCTGGCCATAATATTTAATATATCAAATGGGAGGGCAGAAATGCAGGTTAAGGAACCAGCAAAACTTTTCATTACAGCCAAGTACATCTGCTTTTCTCTCATTTAATTATGGGTGCTCAAGTATAAAAGTCCATAAATAAAAAGTGATTTATTGGCAGCTTACTGTAGAATGTCTATCTGCCTCTCCAGACTATCTCTGTCTTCCGTGTATTCTCTGATCATTTCTAGTTCTCTGCAAAACAAAAATTTGCACAATTATTTTTCTTTACTGACCAGAGTATACACAGGGAACTAAATAACCAATTTTCTACAAATATGACTACTGAAGACTCTTACCTTTCTGAACTCAAGCTCTGATCTGCAAGATCGCTTTTCAAAGTATCTAACTCGCTCTGAAGGAAAGCGATATTTGTCTGTGCTTCCATAAGATCTTTCTTAAGTTTCTGGTTTTCCTGAAAATGAACCAGGGAAAAACAATATTACTGATTAAAAATCACTTGTTACATATTGTCAGGGAACTGCCATCGGAGCCAGAGGGAGAGGGAGGGCTCCAGAGGGATTCCGGAGAGCGTCCCGGGAGGGAGAGAAGCAGCACATCTTCTGGGGAAGGAAATCAGCGTAGCACCAGTGGAGAAGGGGGGCAGATGGGGGAATCGGCGAGGCGGTCCCATGACTCCTCGCCGGGGACCAGCGGGGAGAGTAGGGGTCCTCCGTTGCCCACACCCTCCTTGCGCAGAAGGCTTTCGCGCAGGGAGAGTAGGAGGAGACTAGGCGTCAAAGAGCTTCTTTGCTGGAAGAAGTTCAAGAAACGCCCACTGACGGATTCTGCCAGCGATTGAGACAGCCTCGGGCGAGTGGCTGTCCGGACAGAAAGGGTTCATTCAGGCAACCCAGCCAGGTGTGGCGCCAGTTTACGCACGAGCAACCCCTAGAACCATTACACATATGTACTGCACGTTAAAAAATACCTGAAAATAAAATATTCACTGCTACTAACTACGAAATGATAATATGAAAATACTTGATGTGCAAACTCATAGCCCATTTAAAGTGCATAAATGCCTCAAGGCCAATCTACATGTTACAGTCCTACATGGAGACTCCTCCACAAACATCTGTAGAGAAGACATACCATATTATGCCACTAAGACATGAAAGTTTCTCCAGTCACTGCTATAAGTTCCCATGTCTGCTAATGGTGATGGCAGCATGGAAATTTCATGAAATGAAAAGTAAACACAACATGTACTTTCCAATTAGGTTTACAATATGAAGAGGTGACTACGCGGGAGTTATTCTAGCCGGCCCCAGATCAGTTAATATTAACCCAACCTCACTTAAAGAGCTTGAGGCAATATTTGTTAAGAAACTGGGTCCACAGAACAGAACTGGTCAAAAATATTTTCAGTGAGAAAGAAATGAGAAAGTTATTCATACTTTGAAAAGCCAGAGTAATACCTATACATTCTCCATTGCTAATGTGTGAAAATGACACCCAAGCATGATATACGCAGCTTAAACAGTATAATTTCTTCTCCCTCTGAAATGCCAGTCATCCTTCTTTACAACCTCAACAATTTTCAAGAAAATGCCATCGCCCAACAAGCTACTTAAATATGATGGGTGGTAAAGATACCGATCATATCGAAGCGTGACAGGCGCAATGATCACCCCGAGTAGGAAAATTATAATGCAGCTCATACCAAGGTCAGATCATGTATCCTGTTCTTTAATGCCACCAAATCTTCTTTGTGATGAATGTTTTTAGATTGCTCTTCAAGCTGAAACAGTAAAGACAGTGTGATTGATGTAGCAAAATAACTTTGATGGACACATTAGAATGCATGAAGAGCAGTAGAAAGGGATCAAGCAGTACAGTGGGGGGGGGTTAAAAAAACAAAAACAGACAAACTACAAAGCATTTCAGTACAGCCTTGAAAATAAGACAAAAACGACTATCACAAAAACAGTTCCTTGCCAGCTTGCCTGCTCTTAGCAACTTTATCCCATTTGTGGAACATGGGAAGATGCCTTCTGCTGAGTCAAATCACTGGCCTGCCTACTTCTTTAGTGTCTACACAGACTGGCAGCTGTTCCCCAAAGTTTCAGGACAAGTGACATTCCCAGAACTACCTGGAGATACTGGGGAATGAACCTGGAATCCTCTGCATGCAAAACTGATACTCTGCCTCTGAGCTACAGTGGTGTGCCAATAACCTACAAAGGCAAGGAACTGACTGCTTTTCCATTTATGAAAGGAACGTCTCCCCATCTGACTAGCTAAAGAGGATTCACACCCATCACAAGCAGTAGGTGGGTGGCTATTTAAAGTTTGCTTTAGTAACTGTGAACATTAATAATTTTATGTATTTATTTGGATAATATAAAACAGTAATTCTCAAACAGTTCTACACACACACACACACACACAGGGTGCCACAGATGCAGTCTTGAGTGAAGTGAAACCCTTACTGAGACCTGACATCATCGTTTATGAAAGCACTCTGAAAGCAACTGGTTCCTTCCTTTCTCAGAAAGCATGGCTTTGCAGCCCTTCTTCTCCTTCAACTCACAGACTTCAATCTTACAAACAACCTTCCAGCAAGGTGAAATTCCAGGCTCATCCTCTGAAGTGTGATATGCCCTTAATTACTTCAAAGATAGCAGCGAACGTATCAGAGGATCGAGTCCCAACAAATTTGTCACAAACGCCAGACTGCAAAAGTCAGTGCAACTTACCATTTTAAGTTTTTTTATCGTCACTTGGAGCTCATCCACTTCAGCCTCGTATTGGCGCTTGAGGTCATTCAGAGCCTCTTCTGTTTTCCGCTTCTCCTACAGGCACGAGATATTTGTTAAATTACAAATGGCAGGCTTAAGCAATGTACTTTTACACCATCACATGTCTGGGAGGCATCTCTTCTCATAACAGTGCAACAAAAATATTTTGGGCTACCCTTAATGTTTCTACACGTGGCTATGCATGTGTGAGAGTTGGACATATGCTTATGGATACATGTTTGTGCAACCCACAATATGAAAAGAAGTGCAGGGAAATCCCATGGCACTGACAAGCAAGCACACAAAATACAAGGTGACTGTGTCATAAGTCAGCCCTGCATGAGTAATAACTGTGTACATGGTTACCATTAAAATTTATACTTCGGTACTAACCCACAAAGTAAATATCACCGAAGGAGTGCATTTACATTTGGGGTGTCATACTTCTTAAAATTGCGAGCAGCAGTGAATGAAGGACAGAGTAAAGAATGATAAGTGAAATAAGTCATCACCAGGCCAGCCTTGCTATTTCTATCTAGGTGGTAAATTGACTGATACTTGGCAAGATGCTTATCAACTCAGACATTCCATTGTGTGTGCGCGCGCTTAGGGAAATACTGATACATTTATAAGGTGGGTTCAAAGTCCATGGTAAGGCCAGTGCTCAGAGATCTGTGGGATCAGCTGTGAATTACCAGCTGTGGTTTGGACTTCACAAAGAGCAGCCTCAATGCCTCCCCTACTAATTCAACAGCGTAGCTAAACGCTTCAGAGCCTCAGGGACATTTTAGAAGTCACATGTGGTCAGGTGTGCAGCCCTGCCATTCCATCGCTGCGCACACACAAGCTCTTAGGGCAGGCCTGCACAACTTGCGATTTCTTCTACAGTACACACGTCACAAGAGAAAGGTAGTCTGCTACTCAGGTAGTGGCCCCCAACTAGATGCTTAACAAGCCCCCCATGTTCCCCTGTCCCCCCAAGTTCCAGGAAGACAGCAAAAAGAGGAGGTTTATCAACACCTTGGTGTGCATGGCCGGTGGGGTCAATTGCCTAAGCGAGTCACAACTTGGGCCAGCTTGCCCTAGGCTTGGGGCAGGGAACCTGTGGCCCACCATATGTTGCTGGACTTCAACGCCCCTCATCCCTGACTACTGGTCATGCAGATGGGAACTGGAGTCCAGCAGTAACTGAAGAGCCCAATGTTCATCAACTGCGCCTTAGGCACAACTGAGATAGCCCTCTCGATTGTGGACACAACCTTTGACAACTCAGAGGCTCCTTCAATGAGTAACTAAGCAATCGAAAGGGGTGGGAAGAAGAGTTGCTTGCATGCAGTTTAAAGAACCTGTGCTCTGTTGAATGTGCAGTCTGGAGGTACCATATTTTTTGCTCTATAAGATGCACTTTTCCCATCCTAAAAAGTAAGGGGAAATGTGTGTGCGTCTTATGGAGCGAATGCAGGCTGCACAGCTATCCCAGAAGCCAGAACAGCAAGAGGGATCGCTGCTTTCGCTGCGCAGCGATCCCTCTTGCTGTTCTGGCTTCTGGGATTCAGAATATTTTTTTCTTGTTTTCCTCCTCCAAAAACTAGGCGCGTCTTATGGTCTGGTGCATCTTATAGAGCGAAAAATATGGTACTTAGGAATGAAACACAGAAATGCAGCAGCTTAAAACTTCTATATTACTACTAGTCAGAAAACAACTAGTTCTAATTCTTCTTTTAGGGCCATTTTTAGAGCCACCGCATTCAAGGGCTCTGTATGCTGACTGCTGCCACACAGCAGGCAAGTTGCTTGCCCATCATGTGGATCAGGCAATTCCTCAAAAAAGTCACACACACAAAAACTGAGCTAAAAGAAAACCCCTGGTATAAATACAACCAGTAGTTAAAAATGTACATTTAAGAAAAGAAAAAGTTCCAATTAAAATGCACATCAGCCTCTATCTGGCCTAAAAAAAAGTTTCTCACAGGCACTGAAAACAGCACCACCCCAGCCACCCTTTCCTTATTAATGCTCCCCACCCAAAAACTGAGGTGGAGAAAGCTCTGACCTTCATACCTTTCACATCCATGGCAAATTGGGAGGAGAAAGAATGCAGAGAAAGGTTTCATGTATGAAGCCTCAGGCACAGAAGCCAGAATCTCTTCACTAATTTTCTTAAGCAGAGAAGCCAGTTCTAAAAGAAATATTAGGGCTATAAACATCAACTATTCACCTCCTTCTTGATTTTATGCTCTGCAGCCTGTATTCTCTGGTCCATCTCCTCTTCTAGTTCACCAAGCTGGATTGCTGCTTTATCTTGTGCTCTAAAATGTAAGCATTCACACAAGGCCATCTTTGAGAAACTTCAAAGAAAATTGAGAATATATGGTTTGTTCCATCCCTAACCTGAATCGGTGGCTCAAGATGTTCCAAGTCAGGCATCTGGGGAAAGAGAACCTTGGTCTCATCTGCAAAGCAACATCATTCCACTTTAAACAATAACAGCTCCCCCAATGAATTCTGGGGACTGTAGTTTGTAAAGAGTGCTTGAAGTATGAGATTCCTATGATCAGGCATGGGCAAACTTGGCCCTCCAGATGTTTTGGGACTACAACTCCCATCATCCCTATCTAACAGGACCAGTGGTCAGGGATGATGGGAATTGAAGTCCCAAAACATCTGGAGGGCCGAGTTTGCCTATGCCTGCCTATGGTAGTAACAGAGCGACAATCTACAGAATAATTCATCAAACAGTCCCTCTTCCCGGGAAACTCTGGGAATCGCAGTACTTTGGGAGGAACAGAAGGTTTCCTAACAACTCCCAGCACCTCTTACGAATTGCAGTTCTCAGGCAGGAAGCCGCGGCTGTTTAAAGTGGTATGATACTGCTTTAAATGTATATAGTGCAGATCGGCAACTCCAAATTAAAGTCACCTGATTCTCATTACTGACATTAAAAGCAACCAAATTCTCTTAGCATGGTAAGTTCAAACACATTTCACCAGTCCTATCGGCCTGGATGTCATACTGCTTGAACAGTCTATAACTGATAACTATTTCCTTTTTACATATGTGTGTTCAAAGGTATAACTTTAAAGTAAAACAGACTTCTGAGAGGACATTTTATTTTAAGTTACAATCCTGATTCCATAAGGAAGGAATTTTGGTTGTGTCCAGCCACATTATACTCACTGAAATGAATGAACTTAAGTTGGTTGTGTCCATTAATTCCATTGGGTCTACTCTGAGGATATAACCCCATGATGGCAAGGAAAAAACATAGCATGAAAAATGATGATATTAGGCTTATAGTTCTAATATCTTATGCATTTCATTCAGCTTCTCAGAGACTCCAGGACAACCAATGCTAATTTTGACTTCTCACACCCACCAGCCTCATCCAACTCACAGTGAAATTTTGGCAGTTGAATGCTGCCATTAACATTATCATGTGACTTTAAACAACACCATGTACTGCAGACAAAAATGGTAATTGTTTCACTGTGAAGTACAAAACATTTGACTCTTACCTTTTTACAGCTATGGCTAAGTTTTCCATCTCTGCACTCTGAAGCTTGATCTCTCGAATAAAGTTCTTAATCACATGCTCATAAGGTTGAATTAATCGTGGTTCCACGATATTGATGTTCTGATACAGAACACTGACCTGTTCTTGCCTGGAAGAGGGAAAAGAATACTAATTAAAGCATATGCAGATTTTCTCACAAATAATCAGTTTATATCTCATGCAGAGATGGCTGCTGAAATGCGAAGGAAAAAGCACTCCTATTCAGTTTTCCCGGGTTAGGCTTTCTTACCACGAACCAATTATATTTAACCCTTACAAAATTGCTAGCATTTCTTTGGTTAATGGCATCAACTCAGAAGAGATTTGGATATCTTCAGAACAATATTACAAAATGTTTTGGAAACAGTGTAACTGCACAATAATTAATGCTTTTACTGTGGGGACAGAGGCAACTTCTGCACAACTTTCTGAGAGTCACATGCCAGTGGGAAGGTGAGGTCAGAAGCAAAAGTAGGTGGAGCAACAAATGTAATTCTTTGCCTTTGTACGGTAGGCTAGTTTCTGCTCAGGCGCATCTCTATCTTCCACCCAAGCAAGAGGTATAATGGGAGTTCAAAGGCAAATTGCAGCCAGACAAACACTCTTTGGGGTGCAAAGCAGGGCCTGCGAGTGGTGTGGCCTGGGGAGAGTTTGGAAGCCAAACAGAAAGGCCTGGAGGACCACATCTGGCTCCCGAGGCCTGAGGTTCCTCACCACTGGCTTATGTAAACTTGGTAGAAAACGGTTTCCTCCATGTAAATGCCAACTATGATACTGGTTTTGTGCCCAGGCATGTGCTGGGATAGCTTAGTTCAGGGGTTGGCAAGGTTTACCTCGCCTGGGCCGGTTCACTCCAGCAGAGATCCCTCCGTGGTCTGGATTGTGCGCGTGCAATTGCCGGCGTCTGCGCATGCACAGGCGCAATTTCCGGCACCGCGGAAGCAAGTCCCCGCGCCACGCTGTGCCGGTTTAGCACAGTGCACAGGGACTCACCAAGCGGGTGGCTCAGTTCGGGGGCAGCTTGTGGGCCAATTAAACGACCCCCATGGGCCGCTAGTGGCCCATGGGCCTTAGGTTGCCAACCCCTGGCTTAGTTGGTAGAGCGGGAGACTCTTAATCTCAGAGTCGTGCGTTTGAGCCCCACATTGGACAAAATTCCTGCACTGCAGGGGGCTGGACTAGATGATCCTCGTGGACCCTTCCAACTCTAGAATTCTCCGATTCTCTGTTGATGGCCCCACCTCCTAGGCATCCATGTGTGGGACCAGATACCTGCTTTTATGAAGCCTTTGGGTGAGCAGCTGCTTGCTCATAGGCTTCCATGCAAATGGCTCTCCTGATCACATGGGTGGCCTCCTTGTGTAGAAGACCACACACCCAGCAGCTGCTTCAGCACAGGCTTTGCCAGTTCAGATGTGTGCCCCAATGCATAGGCGCCTGGGGAGGGCCAGGGCCAAAGGGGCCAGCTCTGCTCCCCAATAATTGTGTGAAGAATATATATAGTGCAAGGTTTTAGATGCAGAATAAACTTTAGAGAAGTGGACAGAAACCAGCAAGCACACGCCCATGCACTGTTAGTAAGAAAGGCAGCACGATAAAAGCTTTTCTAGGATGCTGTAACAAAAATTAGCTTAACTCAACCGATAACCTACCATTGGATGCCACTGGCGTTCCTGTTGGGATAATTAAAGATAGTCAATATATATGATCTAGGAACTGCAACCAAAACACTCATTGGAATTGGTGGTGGAAGAATCAGGGCAAACTGAAGTGGTTTTGGAGGCCAACTTTCATGGCAAAACATAATAATAATAATAATAATAATAATAATAATAATAATAATAATAATAATATTTATACCCCGCCCATCTGGCTGGGTTTCCCCAGCCACTCTGGGCAGCTTCCAACAAAATATTAAAATACAATAGTCCGTCAAACATTAAAAGCTGCCTAAACAGGGCTGGCTGCCTTCAGATGTCTTCTAAAAGTCTGGTAGTCGTTTTTTCTCTTTGACACCTGGTGGGAGGGCGTTCCACAGGGCGGGTGCCCAATTTTATTTTTACAGAAAGGTAAGCAAATTTTTCAGTGCACCTTCCGTAAAATTGTCCAGACATGTAGCTGTCTTAGTTGGCTGCCGCAAAAACAAAACAAAAACAGTCTTACGTCATCTTAAAAACTAACAGATTTATCATGGCATAAAATTCGGTGGACTAGGGCCAACCTTGTCAGGTGCATGAACTGTTCTCCTCAGTTGGCATGTATGCACAATGGGAACAGGGGAGGGGATATAAACAGTGGCGCAAAACAACAGCGAGAGGCCCAGTCTGAGACAATTGTATGCAACGTTCAAATGTATATAAGATAAGCAAAGTGGCAATTCACTATGGCAGTACGTTAACTCACCCCTGTAGCGAGAGGGGATGCCATTGTCTCTATTCAAGGCTAAATAAATAGAATCAAATTCCCCGATAAATTCTAGTCCAACAACTTCACACTGAGGTCTCCCTTTGAAGTTCCTTTGTTTTAGACTGACAACTGCCAGGTCAGTGAGCAAAGTGGGAGACTGAAATGTTCGCCCACTTGTTGCTTTGAATGTTGCCATTTCTTTATGTCAGATCCGTTTCCCATTTGCTCCTTTGTGCAGAGACTGACTTGCTTGTCCTGCGTCGACCACAGAAGAGCAATGCTGACAAGGACACACTGCGTTGGGGAATGACCCTGGATGGCATGGCTGATATTATGAAGGAGAACAGCAGTGCGGCCTGAGGAGATATGTGAAAAGAACTGGCACCTGGGCTGGATGCAGCAGAGTCTGGCCAAGGCGTTTGGCTCGGTTATTGGGCCTGTTGATATCTTTCTGAATGCTCTGAATAATCAGAGAAAGCATTTGAAGTGTCTGGGCAGCTTCCCTCACACACTGGTGGACAGGCAATCTCCTGGGCACAGCATCTTTCTGGGGACACTATCTTCCAGACTGGCCTTGTAAGGGCCATCAAATATCCTGACATATTCAACAAGCAGAGCAGGACTGTGTGAATACCGTATTTCACTGTGCAGTGAAAGCAGCAATCCCTCTTGCTGTTCTGGCTTCTGGGATAGCTGCACAGCCTGCATTCGCTCCATAAGACGCACACACATCTCCCCTTACTTTTTAGGAGGGAAAAAGTGAGTCTTATAAAGCAAAAAATAGGGTAGGTTCACTTAAAAAAAATCCACACTTTTTGTTTTTGTTTTTAACAACCTACTTGCATAAAAATCACCACAGCCTTGATTCAGTCAAAGTTATTAGGTATGTAAGATTGAATCTCAGGAGGGATAAGGGTCATTTAGGGGGTTCAGTGCCAAGCTGAGATTCGAAAAAGAGGCTTCCACTTTGTAGCTCTGAAATGTACAGCCTTCACCAACCAAGTTCCTGGAAGATGTTTTGAATTGCAATAGTGCGCTGTAGCCCAAAATACCTGGAAAGCATCAGGCCAATTTAATGATGATGGCATATAAAAGTTTTGTTTGTTTGTTTGTTTACCACCTGCTGTCAGGCATGTTTAAGCCGCTTTGTGGGTCAAATGCTTTTAAAGATTTTTCTCAGGGGGGAGCAACAGGTTTTGTTTCTGCATAATGGCCCATGGCATGCATGCATCAGAGCATGTTATTTTATTTATTTATTCTACACCCCACCATCTCAACTTCACAATACACATCTCCCCACAGCCCTGCCCCCTCCCTTTCCACAGAGCCCTTGTAAACCTATCTTCGGGAGCTGAGAAGCCGGCTTCGTGGCCCTATTCTGACAGTGCTACCTTTTGTTCTGGTTCTCAAGCGCGTCACAGCTGCTGTTCTTGGAGATTTTTCAGCTTCAAAGATTAAACAAACAAGAAGCCTGAAAGAAGGGAGGTTGAAAGCTGAAGGCTCAACCCCCTCCCCCCCCCCCCCAGCCATGCTGTTCAGTCTGCGCCTGCTGAGCTCAGCTAGGAAGAGCCGCTGCTGTCACAAACATATGGCGGCAATTGCGGGAGTTTGCTCAGCTTATTTGATCTCAAAAACCACAATATGGTTTCATTGTTCCTCGCTGGCCCAATTACAACTGTCAAAAGAGCAGACTCCGGCGGCCTACATTTATGCTGTGCCAGTCAGGTGCAAGGAGCGAGAAAACACACCACAGGCAAGCGCAACAGCGCAACCCTCTCCGGAAGCACCAGGAGTCACAAGGAAGCGATGGGGTCTTTTTAAATTAGAGGCGACAGCGGGCACTCACCTGAATGCTTATATACAAAAAGGCTGAATGAGATCTGAAATTAAAAGCACACATTGGCAACTGCTACCACCAGCCCCAGAGCCATTTTGGAAACAGAGAAGTTTTTTAACTACGGTCAGCTGGGAAAACAAAGACATCCTTAATCTTCAGTGAATGGCAACGCCACCAGTTAAAGGCTTCTGTAGGGTGGCGGCAGTGTATGGGCCATTCAACAGGAGCTCCACAGCACCTTCACAGAGGCACAGGGTACCAGAAATAGAGATTTACAAAGCAATAGAGAAATATAGATTAACAAGCAGCCCAGTCTTCAACTGGGTTGGGTCCCACTTTCAGATTGTGGCCTGATCTAAGGTCGGTCACAACAGTAGCACCAGACAAATATATGAAAGAAAGGAAAAGAGTTGGCTTCCCCAATGCATGTTTGGATTAAAGCAGGCATAGGGAAACTTGGCCCTCCAGATGTTTTGGAACTACAACTCCCATCATCCCTGACCACTGATCCTGTTAGCTAGGGATGATGGGAGTTATAGTCCCAAAACATCTGGAGGGCTGAGTTTGCCTATGCCTGGATTAAAGGCAGGTGCTCAAAAATGCTGAAGACTACTGCTCTGCTAGCTAGTCCATGAAACTGCATGGGGCATTTAGAGGAAGGGGCATGTGGAAATCATTCTTCCCTCCTGCAGTTTGTATCCAAGTTAAGTTCTTCTCGGAGTAAAACCACGGAAATTAAGGGACTTAAGTTAATCATGTCTATTAACTTCAATGGGTCTACTGCTAGTATGACCAAGACAGGATATAACCCCATGTTTCAGATCACTTGAGATTATTGTTTCAGAGCAACCTCGACCCCTGATTATCATTACCTCTTACTGCAGCTCAACTGATTGAAATGGCACCCTGGTAACTTAAAGACTGCAATATTCCAAGTCCAATATTCCAATATGTGCAAGTTGGTTCATCAATGCTGCCAACAAATATTGTGACCATTTGTTGAAAATGAATTATTAAGGAGCAAAATATTAAGGAGCAAAATCCCCATTAACTTTGTCCTTTGCTTCTGCATCAGAGACGAGTCAGAAACAAAATCCAAATACCAGAATCATTTTAAGGAATTTCTGATCCACATACACTCAAATACATTTCCAGGTAATGAAATGATAATGAGAAATCTACATTCAGCAGTCAAACCTGAAGCTTGAGTCACCCAAGCTTGAAGAAGTGCATTAAGATTTGGAGTTCCACTTGTGGCTGGAGGACAAAGTCATTTTAAAAGCTGCCCCAAGCAAAGTTCCCAGCCATCATGGTGGAGTGAGGAGTGGCGCTGAGATGGCGAACGACAGAGCTGTGTACCACGTGACCACTTCTGAGCCCCTAAGCTAGTCTGTTGCCCTCAAGTGCAGGAGAAAACCAAGTTTCGTTGCCAGAGTTAAAACAAGACGCAGCTACCAGCTCAGTCAGGTTCTGGACATGGTATGGGAGCTTGTCATCTTGTTCTTCACCTCAGGCTACAAGCGTCTTGGACTTGTTGTATTTTAATTTTGTTTTTAAGTTGTA
The DNA here is from genome assembly GCF_027172205.1 of Podarcis raffonei. Taxonomy (NCBI): domain Eukaryota; kingdom Metazoa; phylum Chordata; class Lepidosauria; order Squamata; family Lacertidae; genus Podarcis; species Podarcis raffonei. The sequence goes on along the minus strand of NC_070612.1, from coordinate 59,853,213 downwards.
ATCATTCAACTTGTTTTTATTATTGCTTGTTAGCTGCCCTGAGCCCAGCCTTGGCTGGGGAGGGCGGGGTATAAATAAAAATTATTATTATTATTATTATTATTATTATTATTATTATTATTATTAGTCCTGCTGCACTTTAATACAGAAAAAGGACTCAAAACTATGACTAAGCATCAGTGCATCTGGCCCCATTATTACTGCTCTGTGCACAGCCCACACCCAAGGAAGGAGGAGATGAGCATGATGTTTGGCTGGAGACAACAAGCGCAATCCTTTCCCCTCACATGGGATAGTGAACCTGAGTCCAGATTAGGCTGCTTTGCACCACCAACTACCTAACTTTGTCATGTGTCTCGATTCACCTCAGCTATCCCATTTTGACCATCACTCTGTCTGAAGTGATGCATGAGAATTGCCATTCAGTAGAATCAAACGGGTGGTGCTGTGGTGCAAACTGCAGAGCCCAGGGCTTGCCAATCATAAGGTCAGCAGTTCGAATCCCCGCCACAGGGTGAGCTCCCATTGCCCAGTCCCTGCTCCTGCCAACCTAGCAGTTCGAAAGCACGAAGTGCAAGCAGATAAATAGGTGCTGCTCCGGCAGGAAGGTAAACGGTGTTTCCGTGCGCTGCTCTGGTTTGCCAGAAGCTGCTTAGTCATGCTGGCCACATGACCCGGAAGCTATACGCCAGCTCCCTCGGCCAATAAAGCAAGATGAGCGCCGCAACCCCAGAGTCATCTGTGACTGGACCTAATGGTCAGGGGTCCCTTTAGCTTTACCTTTAGAATCAAACCACACTCTGCACTGTCACGCCGAACAAAGCTATGGCAATTCACTCTAACACCCTATTAAGCAGCTGGACTGCATTCAAAGTGCTATGACAAACATTGTATCCATGGCATTGCGATAAGGGCTAGCTGCTGAAAGGGAGGCAGATGCTTACACAAACTCTCTTTGCACATGCCTCATTCCACCACCAACTCAGCAGTCTGCTATACCTGAGCAGCCTTTGTTTGGCAACCACCATCTTACAAAAATAAGAATAACTTTTCCTTTCAGAAAGCAGGACAAATCAAGGACTCCCTTCCAAGTTTAAAAAGCACCTATTCTGCAAACCTTTCTGGTTATGTCCTAACCAATGGTCGTAAAGCTACTGAAATGACAGACAAGTGTGCCGGCAATGACAGCAGCAAGAATATTATTGGCACAAAAATGGAAGTAAGAAGAATTACCGACAAAAGAAGAACGGAGGATGAAATTGATGGACTATGCAGAACTGGATAAACTAACCGGAAGAATTCGAAACCTGCGGGACCAGAGATTCACAGAAGACTGGTGTAAATTTACAGACTATTTGAAAAGTAATTGTGATGACCAGATTATGTTTGTAGGTTTGCAAGAAGTTTTGTGGGGTAAATTATTTGAATTATTGCAAAAATGGTTAAAGTGGTGGATTGTGAGTTAAGATAATTAAAGGCAATAGGAATTTAAGAAATGCAGAAGAAATGATAAAAATGGTGGATCATCAGAGGTGCTGATGGAAGTCCAAAAAGATTGTATAAGATGTGAAGCTCTGTGGAACGTATAATAATTGGTATGTTGAAATTAATAAAAATTATATATATATAAAAAAGAAATGACAGACAAGTGTAAGCAGCTTATTTTAAATATTTATATGGCAAATGCATACTAAGCTTAATTAGATTCTTGTTGTATCATGTAGATTCATTCCCAGTGTGCTCTTGAGTCCCCTTCACTGCATTTCTAGCACTGAGCATTGCGTGTTGCACATTCACCACTAAAGGTTACTGTTCTTTAGATGGAAGCATAACTTTCTTTGCATCCCTTTCAACAGCCTCCTGGTAGATAATTTGCACTCTCACACTTCATGCCAAAGGAGCATCTTGAACTAGGGGAAACGGTGTTCTAATGTGATTCTGTATGAAAGAGCCAGGGCTTTCTTAAGCCCACTCAGAACACCATGGAAATCAATACATGGATCAAGTTACAGGCCTCAAGTGTCAAAGTGAACAACAGCAGTGCAATGATCCCCTTTTCGTATGTTCCAGAAAATCAATGATAATTTTTACCTTTGCTTAAAAATCTGACATCTCGGTTCCTTTTCATAATCAACTGCCCCCTCAGCAGCCTCATATAACCAACATGCTTAAATGTAATTAATGCATGAAGGGGTTAAAACCATAGAGTCAGCTGTCCTGCCAGGTTTAGCTAGGTCACACCCTCTCACCTCTTCCACCATGTGAATCCGACTAGTAAGGCTGTCTAAGATGGATTTTCCAAGCTTAGACAACATGGCTTTAGCAAACCATCTTTGTGTTTCTATACAAATAATTTAGAAACTCTTACCATTTTTTAAGCTAAGTTTTAAGCTAAGTACTGCCTGCTTTTTCTTGCTGCTGTCTGGAAAAGCGCCTTTGATGCCTGGAGATGCCAGGGATTGAACTCAGGACCCTCTGCATGCAGATAAGATGCTCTGTCACTGAGCTATGGGCTCTTAAATAAAGGAGACATCTGACTAACAACTACCCAAAGCAGGATGTTGGGCCACATCAGGACTGACTAACCCTTTGGCCCTGTTGATCCCCAACCAGTGGCCATGATGGGAACTGGACTCCAATATGACAGGTTACCTGCCCATGGCCTAGATCAGCCTTTCTCAACTTGTGGGTCCCCAGATGTTGTTGAACTACAACTCCCATCACCTCTAGCTAGCAAGGCCAGAGCTCAGGGATGATGGGAGTTGTAGTCCAACAACATCTGGGGACCCACAGGTTGAGAACCGCTGGCCTAGATGGAGCCTTAATCGAAACCTAAACATCCCTTCCTATGTGGCTAATTAAAATTCTTTAATTGATTGTGTTTTATTTATCTATTAAGAACACTTCTAAGTCTCTCCTTTAGCCTAAGATTCCAGGGTACAGTACAATGATCAATACATAAATAATTCCAATGTTATTAAAAAAGCAGGTAAAACAAATCCTTAAAATCACGGTCCATAAAACCACTTAGAGCCACTCACTTACTCCTTAACTGAAGCTCCATACTAGCTATAGTATCCTACAGAAGCCCAGGCAAACAGCTTTACCTGCTGCCAAAAAGGGGAAAACCTTTTGGGAGATACGGAAGGAAGTGCAGTATAAATTATTATATACAATTGGAAAGAAAGCCCATCTTTGCTGTTCTCTGTCATACAAAGCTCAATAGTACAGCAGAAGCAAAACGGCCTTTGAAATCTGACAGAAGAGACCTTACGCCACTCACAGCAAATAATCTACTCAGAAGAGCAAGCCCAACTGTTAACATCGTAAGCAAAATGATGGTAACCAATTATTGCGGATGAAAGAAGCTTGCGATGCAGAAATGCACAGGGTGGCATTTCTTTAGCATGACCACTCCCTCCTCTGGCATCCCAGGGTGTCACCGTTACTATTTGGTCACTGCACCTTTCACGTCACAGCATGGTTGGGTGAAATGGCTATCATAGATCAGCTATCACAAACAGAGCCTTCTTACTGCGCAAACACAGGGCCCATCCATAAAGGCAAACATGGAATGTGATATGCTTGTCACAAGATAATTTATCACCTCACAGGATTACGAATGCTAAGCCTAAATCCTCGTTCTTGACAATATCTGTTGCAGGCCCAGATATTCCATTTCCTATGCGTGTTTGTTACTCAGAAGGAGAGCCCACCAAGTTCAATGGGCCTGAGGATGCAATCCTGTACCTGGAAGTAAGCTCTGCTGAACTCTGCAGGACTCACTTGAGTTGACATGCACAGGATTGCATTAATAGTCCCAGGTACATAGGATACACATGGGACGCGGGTGGCGCTGTGGGTAAAACCTCAGTGCCTAGGACTTGCCGATCGTATGGTCGGCGGTTCGAAACCCCGCGGTGGGGTGATCTCCCGTCTTTCGGTCCCAGCTCCTGCCCACCTAGCAGATCGAAAGCACCCCTAAGTGCAAGTAAATAAATAGGTACCGCTTTATAGCGGGAAGGTAAACAGCGTTTCCGTGTGCTGCGCTGGTGCAGGCTCGCCAGAGCAGCTTCGTCATGCTGGCCACGTGACCCGGAATTGTCTTCGGACAGCGCTGGCCCCCAGCCTCTTAAGTGAGATGGGCGCACAACCCCAGAGTCGGACACAACTGGCCCGTACGGGCAGGGGTACCTTTACCTTTACATAGGATACACAGGATTCCACAGGAGCATAAGAAGCTGCCTCATAGTGAGTCAGACCACTGGTCCATTTATCTCAATACTGTTTAGACAGAGTGGCAGCGTCTCTCCCAGCCTTACCTGCCGCTGCCGGGGATTGAACTTGCAACCTTCTACATGAAAAGCAGGTGGTCTACCACGGAGCTATGCCCTTTCCCCAAACTGAACTGCAATTCAAGCTGAATGGACACCTGTGTCATACATACGGGGAGAGGGGGAGAACACAAACCTAAGAAGAGCCAGCTGGATCGCCAATGGCCCATGTAGATTGCATCCTGTTCTTACAGTAGCCAACCAAAAGTCTGTGGGAAACCGGATGTAGGACCCAAGAACAAAAGCACATTTCCCTCCAGTGGCTTCTAGAAACTGGTATTCAGAAGCCTGACTGCCTCCAATTTAAACTATCCATGAGATAGGGAGGAACCTTTGGGTGCTTTGATCATTTCACATAAGGAAGTCATTTCTGGCCGATAACCTGTACATTAAAACAGTTACAAAAATCTGATTTCACTGCTCTGCAGAGTGAATGAATTTGCCTTTATACCAGTGTTAGAAACTTGAGATAGATATGAAAGCTAGGAGCTAAATGGCACCTTAAACCGAGCTTATGTGCACAACAATGGAATGTCTAGGCACACTTTTTTATATAGCAAGAAAACAAAGCTGAAAATGAATGAACTACAGCTAAAATATTATGTTCATTTTTCACATGGTCCAGTCCTTCCCCTGCCCACCCCCTAATATTCTTAAGAGGGTCTCTTCTCCAGACTTCAGAGAGTAGCTGGAAGTGGAGAGGCAGAAAAAGGACCTCCTTTCCTTCCACTCTGCTGTTTTGATGTGAAATCTTAGGCCATGGGTAGGCAAACTAAAGCCTGGGTGCCCGGATCCAGCCCAATTGCCTTCTAAATCCGGCCCGCAGATGGTCCAGGAATCAGCGTGTTTTTACATGAGTAGAATGTGCCCTTTTATTTAAAATGCATCTCTGGGTGATTTGTGGGGCATAGGAATTCGTTCATTCCCCCCAAAAAAATATAGTCCCCCCACAAGGTCTGAGGGACAGTGCAGTACTGCACACAGAGTTCATAAACTTCCCACGCTAATGAAACTCTCTGTCACAAAATGTACCTAGAACAATAGGAGTTTCAAACACTTCTTTATACCAAATTCGACCCTTTCTTTCTGACTGCTTTTCAGCCTCTGCTTCGAAGTCGTAGGAAGTGGCATATCCAGTCTCAAAAAAAGACGCGGAGTGTGGTGTGAGAAGAGCCTGTTCCAAAACTGCTCCTACCCCAGTGTAGAGGGCTGCCATTTGGACAGGGCTGCTATAGCAGATGGATCATCTACAGATGGGGAAGGGGCAGTATTTTCACAAGAGCCAAAGCAGCACAAGGGTGAACTTCCTGCCCTGCCTTAAATAGCCACACAACTACCCTTGCTATTCCAGCTGTAAGTACAGCCCCAACACTAAACAGGAACAGATGCAATAAAAGATAACGATTTATTTGGTCATTTGTTTGTGTTCAATATTTTCCTTGTAAGCTGGGCAGCAACTGCCCACTTCAAAAATAGGGAGGGAGTGGCAAGGTACACTTTCTTCTTCTTCGCAATGTGTTCTGCAAACTTTTACAGAACTGGGATGCCTTCAGATAAGCATTGCTGCTTGCTTTGGGGTTTCTAAAGCAGTAAAAGACCTGAAACCCACAAAGAGTGTAGCACTGTCTGCCTGCAGTAACAGACAAAAAGGAGTCCAGAAGCGACGTGGCACCTTGCAGACTTGTAGCACAGGATATTTCGATGATATGGATTGCATCATAAAATATTCTCTTAAGGGCCTCTATTATTATTGGTCCCCCCTCTCCCATAGCAAAGTCCTATTGCAGCCTGACTGGATTGCCACTGCCTAATGTTTTATCTCAAACAATGGGGGGCAGAGAAAAGGCTGTGTGTGTGTGTGTGTTTTCTTTTCTTTTAAAAAACACACACATAAAATTGTTTATGTGGACAGAAAATGCATCTGGAGTGTGCCGTTGCCACCAGTTAATTTCTGAAATTGCAAGAGGATGCCTAGAAACTAAATGCTTTGACTTACAAGCTTTGTCTCTTTATCCTTTTTTCTTAGAGACAGTGTTGTTCAGTGGCTAGTGCCAAACGAGGAATCCCAGGTTGAAAGGTCCACTAGAATAACTAACTTGGGTCAGTCACACTTTTCCTCCCCACTGAGCCACTGTAAGGATAAAATGGGGGGGGGGGCTCTGACTGCTACCTTGAGCTCCTCAGAGGAAGTGAGGTGGGGGAGGACACACAAATAAAGAACTAAAAAATACCATACTTTTCTGTGTATAAGACTAGGGGTTGTTTTACTAAAAAATAATGTTAAAAGGGGGTAGTCTTATAAACGGGGGCAATCTCCCCCCATTTTCTTAATTTTGAGTCCCCAAAAATAGGAGGCGTCTTATACACGGGGGCGTCTTATACACAGGGGTGTGTTATACATGGAAAAATATGGTACCTCACAAGCTGATCAGTGACAAAAGGTAAACTGCCTTTAGGGATGCTGCCTTGCTCCAAGCAGGATGTCCCTGTGCACACTTTAGGATGGAGGAATCTACAGCCCTCCAGATGTTGTTGGGCTACAGCTCTCTGTATCCCTGAGCACTAGCCCTGCTGACAGGGGCTGAGAGGCGTCGGGAGTCCAACAGCTTCTGGAGGACCACAGGCTCCCCATCACTCCATCATTCTTGAAAGGCGGACAAGTTTTCCAGGCGAAAGGTGCACAGGAATTCCTACCGTTGTCTGCTTTGTAATGAGTCGCTGCCAGAGAGGAAAAGGCCGGCAACGCTACTCGGCACATGCTCAGAAGCCCTTTTACCACCAATAACACCCTGCACACCCCAGATGTTCTGGCATTTCGGGCGCCGAGGCGGGTTGAGCCTGCCTGCCTTCCTCCCCGCGGTTTTCTCCTGGCTCGCCCCCCAGTCCGGCAGGGGACGACGGCGGGGGTTACCTGGGGATGAAGCCGGCCTCGTCCCCGAGCCGCTGCTCGAACTCCCGCCAAGCCAGGCTCGGCTCCATCGCCGCCGCCTGGCTCAAGACGTCGCGGGCAACTGCCAGCCCCGGCTCGTCCGCCCCGTCCTCGGACGCCTCCTGCGCGCTGTCCCGCCGTCGCTGCTGCTGCTGCCGCCTCCAGCGCTGCGCGGCGCCGCGGAAGCCGCGGAAGCCTCGGGCGAACTCGGCGAAGGTGATGGCGCCGTCGCGGTCGGTGTCCAGGCGCTGGAAGATGGCCTCGGCCTCGGCCGGCCGGACCCGCAGCTCGGCGCACAGCGCGCCGAAGTCGTCGCGCTCGATCCGGCCCGAGCCGTTCACGTCGCAGGCCACGAAGAGCGAGCGGAGCCAGGACACGTCGTCCAGGGGCCCCTGCTCTCCCCCGGGGGAGCCCATCGGGCACCCGGAGGCTGGATCCGGCTCGGAAGGGCGATCGCAAGCGGGACGAGCAGCACCCGCGACGGAGCTCAGCCACCCTGCCCGCGCCCAGGCGCCGCGGGGGCCGGTTACCTTCGGCGCCGCCCCTTCGGCGCTCCACCCCCTCGGCCAAGAAAGTTTCTTCCCAGAGCCCAGCGCCCTTCAGCGCGCCCGCCCCGTCCCGCCCGGCGGCCACCTGGAGCGCCGCGTTTGGCCGCGGAGAGGCGGCCGCGCCGTCGACGCCTTCAAAGAGCAGCGCAGGGCCAGGGAGAGGGAGCGGCGCGCCCGAGGCTATTCCGTCGGAGCGCACGCCTCCCCCTCTCTCTTTCCCTTTTCCTCTCGATTTTAGGGTGCAGAGCGCACGGCGGGGACTAGACGCTAAGGGTTTCCTGAAACCGCTTAATCCGGACTAGGCAGCCTGGTTGACCTCTTAAAGCGCCGGCTACCTCGTTCGTCTTGGCCAGGGGTCAGCAAACTTTTTCAGCAGGGGGCCTGTCCACCGTCCCTCAGACCATGTGGGGGGCCGGACTATATTTTGGAGGGGGGAAATGAACGAATTTCTATGCCCCACAAATAACCCAGAGATGCATTTGAAATAAAAGCACACAGTCTACTCATGTAAAAACACCAGGCAGGCCCCACAAATAACCCAGAGATGCATTTGAAATAAAATGACACATTCTACACATGTAAAAACACACTGATTCCCGGACCATCCGTGCGCCAGATTTAGAAGGCGATTGGGCCGGATCCAGCCCCCAGGCCTCAGGTTGCCTACCCCTGCTCTTAGCTGAAAGTACCAGGAGTTAAATGTGGGACCTTGAGCTTTATTGCTGAGCAATGGTCTTCTAACACTCCAGCTTAATTTATAAGGATTCTCTCCGAAACTTTTCTTGCCCAGGGAGGTTTTTCTGCCTGTATAGAGATGGTTGCTTTGAGAATCTCTTTATCTTGGCCAAAAATCACTTACCGGTTCACTGCTTCCTATAAAGCCACCCGTGGAAAACCCCTTCAGTGGCGCAAATACACGATGGGCGTTATTTCTCTTGCATACCTGAGGTTGCCGTTCTGCGTTCACTTACCCAGGAGTAAGTCCAACTGCATATGAGACTCGCTTCCAAATAAACTCCCATAGGGTTGTGCTGTAAGTTATTTCAGTTGCTTATCTAAGGCAGCAGACATGTTTTTGTTTGCAGCAATCCTAAGCAAGTTGAATTTACTTCTGAGTAAACACGTTTAGGATTATATTGCAAGTGAGGCTTGCTCATACCCAAATAAGCATACATAGGATTGCAGCCTACTCAGGCTTCTTCTACTTAAAATCACTTACTCAGAACTAAGTCCCATTAAACATACCGGGAGTGTGTTAAAATTGCATGGAATTTTCACCATGAGGCATCTTTTCCATGGAGACATTCTTTTTCCTCCCTTACCTCACTTGCATTTCAGCATTTTGTATTTGTTAAGAGACAGTTTCCTTATAGATACGTATGCGGAGAGTCTATCTAAATACGTTTATGTGAAATAGAATTACCTTCTTATAAAAAAAAGGACCTGTGGTCCTGCTGCTGCTACTGGACTACAACTCCCATAATTCCTGACTGGGTTCTGCTGCTGGGAGTTTCTGCGTACACCATACATTTAAAGCACCTGACTTCCCCAAAGAATCCAGGGCACTGTAGTTTACCCCCTTCAGAGCTACAGTTCCGAGCACCCTTAACAAACTACAGTTCCCAGGATTCTTTGGGGGAAGTCATGTGTTTTAAAATGGAGTGCATGCATCTTGGGGGCCAAAAATGCATGGAAGGCTACAAGCAAAATGCTCAAGGAGCTGCCTTTTAATTCTGTGGCTGACCATCGGTCTAACTAGCCACAGTTTGTAAGTTCTCATATATACAGTGGTACCTCGGGTTACATACGCTTCAGGTTACATACGCTACAGGTTACAGACTCTGCTAACCCAGAAATAGTGCTTCAGGTTAAGAACTTTGCTTGAGGATGAGAACAGAAATTGTGCTTCGGCGTCGTGGCAGCAGCTGGAGGCCCCATTAGCTAAAGTGGTGCTTCAGGTTAAGATCAGTTTCAGGTTAAGTACGGACCTCCGGAACAAATTAAGTACTTAACCCGAGGTACCACTGTATTTCCTTGTGCTCCTGTAGTCTGAAATCTTTTAGTTGCCTTGGTCAAAAGAGCTAGTAGATGTGTTGTGCCATTAAACTTTGATATTCTATGGATTATTGCTGAATATAAGGGGAAAACTGAAAGGAACCCAATCTCTTTTCCTTATTATAAGGGGTCCTTTCGAAGACTAACAAGTCTAGACTTTACAAGTGTGTGGCTTCTAAACATTAAACACACTGACCTTTCTGCTTGCAGAACAGTGTGCTCAAAATAGATTACCTGAGAACCAGAGAAAGGAAGTAGCATAGAGTTGCAACACTGGTTTTGCCAGGTTGGGATTCGCTAAGAAAGGGCTCACTTGCTGAACAGGTTTCTTTGCTCAAACTACAGTTAACAGATACCGCTTAGATTGTATTGCCTACATATATCACAAGGACAGAAACAGACTAGCTGTCTGTTGAAACAGAAAGTGTGCCAATGTATTATCAAAATATATTCATAATTAGCTATTATCTTCACATAACGCTGCTGCTCCCTGTGATTTTTGTTTCTATTCACCTATAGAACAATTGTGATTTATTTATTTTTTGCTTCAAGGAACAGGCAAAATAATGTTTTTTAACCTGCAGGCTTACATTAACACCAGATGGGCTGGTGAGGGCACCTGTGCATGCCCTCTAAGAAAGAATCTTGGATTCAAAAATGGAACTTGACAGACATGGGGAGATGTGTTCAATAGCTGGATGAACAGCCCCGCCAACCACTCAGGTCAACATACTGCATGTACAGCACTGGCAAAATGCAGGATTGTGAGGTGGTGTAGTCGTCTTAAGCATATCCGGCGCCATTGTGCAAAGATCCCTCTGGCGCCCTCCCCCCCCCCATTTCCCAGAGTTTTTTAGGGAGGACAGCACTGCCGGCAGCAGCTGGAGGGTGGCTCCTCCAGCAGGGAAAGGCGGAGGCTGGACACAGCGCCTCCTGGCTAAGCTGGACGCTTTGTGCCATGGTGGCCATGGCAGACAGAGGCTCTGGGTGCGGCGCTGCATGGCGGGGGCGGGCAAGGGCAGTGAGCTGATGCCGGGGGGTGCTGTGTCCAGCCTCTGCCTTTTCCCTGGCACCCTCCAGAACTTGGCACCCTGGCGCCCTGCACCACTAGCCTCTATGCGTAAGACGCCCCTGGTGACACATCTTTTGGCACACTCCAACCAAGTTTCAGGAACGGGCTGAAAGAGGGTTACAAACGGGTTGAATACATCTTGTCCCAACCATTCAGGCCCCTTCCTTTGGCTCTCTTCATAAGATCAAATATGACGTCATTGAGCACTGTCACAGAGATGTAACCTATAAAATGGATAGCACTGGTTGCATTTATTCAGGCTGCCAATTTCCACCTATGAAGGCTTGGCACCACCCAGCCTATTCAAGCAACCGGCAGAAAAGCCACCCAACAAAAGATGATTTGTTTTTATGAGCAGTAAGAGTGGGCGTTGGGAGACGCAGCTCTCAGCAGGAAAAGAGAAAACAAAGCTTTGTTTCAATATGTCTTATACATTTGGGGGGAGGGGGAAGGACAAGAGATAGCAGTTTGAATGCAGCCCCAATGTAAATTAAATGTTAAAAATGTGTCAGATTTGGTCTCTAGTCTACATAGTGCCCTCTTTGAATTCAATGACTGAGTAATTCTGGTAGGTAGATGTTATAAGAATTTTTAGGTCTTATAAATATATAATAAATGTTCATAAATGTACCAAGCAAACACATATATAAACCACATGTCTGAAACCCTTAAGGTAAAAGGACCCCTGACCATTAGGTCCAGTCGTGATCGACTCTGGGGTTGCAGTGCTCATCTCGCTTTATTGGCCGAGGGAGCCGGCGTACAGCTTCCGGGTCATGTGGCCAGCAGGACTAAGCCGCTTCTGGCGAACCAGAGCAGCACACGGAAACGCCGTTTACCTTCCTGCCGGAGCAGTACCTATTTATTTACTTGAACTCTGACGAGCTTTCGAACTGCTAGGTTGGCAGGAGCAGGGACCGTGCCACCCACGTCCCTTCTGAAACCCGTAGGAAAAGTCCTAAAGCCATTTTGACTCTTTCAGTCACCTCAAATATTTCTCTACAAGGTCGAAGGAAATGCAGAAACCTCCCCATTGTCTCTGTCCTCACAAATCCTGCCTTAAGGGCACATTTAAGGTGTGAATAGGGTGAGCCTGTGACCTGGCTCAGGAATTAAGTATTATCATTACAAAAGAATGGCCAGGCTCCCCAGGTAATCCAGTCAAGTGACCATTAACAGGTAATCTGGCAGACAGGGTAAAAACAATGCACTCAGGTTTCTGTTGTAGACCGCCTTTTCTGTGATGTAGGTATGTTGTATCTGGGGGGTGGTCTTGGGCTACACCTCTTCTGTGATGTATGTATGGTGTTTCTGGGGGTGGTCTTGGAGTCCAGGGTGGGCAATTTAAAATGTCTATATAAGGGTGGGCACACCTTTGTTCTGGGTCCTCCTCCTTTCCTGCATGTGAGGGGAGCACCCTGCTGCAACAGTTAATAAAGATCAGACTTACTAGCTGCTTTGCTTCTCAATATTCTCTGGTTGGTCTCTGTTATTTTCTCCTACCAATAGCGAACCTACAAAAGGACTTTATATGGGCTCTTGGGTACCCCATAAGGGGAAAGGAGCAGCTTAATTACTTATAACATAGATATCAAACCAACCATTCATTGAGGTAAGACGTTTTTCTACCCTATTTCACTGTAAAATAAAATTCCAGTTTCAAAACTCAACTAGCTTTAGAACCTAAACGCAGTGTTTTTTTCTGTGGGGACGCATACCCCTAAACATTTTGTGAATCTTTGTACTTTTGTCCATTTACTGTATTTATTTTTCCCAATTTGAACTATAAAATGCTGATTTCCTTGAGTCAAAACGAGAGTACCCCTAAACATTTTTTAAAGAAAAAAAGCACTGCCCAAAAGTATAATGAAGCTTTCAGAAATCTCTCAAACTGTTTCATGTAGGCAATCATGGCACCAATTTTGTGGTGTCAAATAAGACATGTAATCATTAGCGCACTTCCTGTGGACTCATTGCCATTTTTACTCCATATTTACTATATTTAGGCACCCCAATGCTCAACATTAGAATTTCCAAGTACTGGATGATTCTAGCACCAGTTTTGTGACGTTGGAAATTATGATCAGTAACCCCAATCCAGAAAAAGTCGATAAATAAATAAATAAATAACTCTTAACATATATATTAAAGTTATTATTTTATCCTCTCTTGCCTCACTCATTGCAATCACCAGGACTTAAATGTGGTCCACTACTTGTGATTCACAATTCAAAAATAAGTGTGTTTGGCTATATTCACCATGTTTTCCTGCACACATCTTAAGCACATACAAAAAAAGTAGATTCAGCTAGGGAGCTGAAGCAGTTTTACCTATGTAACTGGATTGTCCTGTTTGTTTGTTTGTTTGTTTGTTTGTTTGTTTGTTTGTTTGTTTAAAACAGTTCTATCACACTTTTCTTTGCACAGAAAGAAATGCAGCTAACGTGAAAATCATTATTTATTTGTTTTTTGAAAAATTAACCAGAGTAAGTTGAGGGTGTGGGGGTGTATAATATAATATAATAATATAATAATATAATATAATATAATATAATATAATATAATATAATATATATAATATAATATAATCTGAGTGCATCAACAGAGAAAGCCTTTTCCTTTGTTGAAGCCAAATGTCGGTTTGGATGAAAGTGTAAGTAGATAAATAGGTACCACTCTGGCGGGAAGGTAAACTGTGTTTCCATGCGCTGCTCTGGTTTGCCACATGATCCGGAAGCTGTACGCCGGCTCCCTCAGCCAATAAAGCGAGATGAGCACCGCAACCCCAGCCACGACTGGACTTAATGGTCAGGGGTCCCGTTACCTTTTTTAGGACCTCTGTAGTATGTGGCAGATTCACATGTGTCTAGATAGCTTTTCCATTCCTCATATTTCTTCTACACATGCTTTTAAATAAAGAATAAAATATGAATTAAGTCAAACACTTTAAGCACAATTTATGCTTATTGTTTATTCTACTTTTTCAAATTATGTTAAACTGTATCTCTTGCAACAGCCTTGTGCAAAGTAGACACATTTCTCCTCTCTTATTTCACAGATATTGAAGACACAGTAGCAGCAGAGATAGTATCTGGATTAAAGTAGAGGTAGATTCTATACCTTCCCCAAGTATAAATTTGTATGTCTTCTTAATAAAACTCTGAGCAGGAAAAACTAATGTACTATCTCTTTGCTGAATCAAAATTGTTTTTTGTGAAGTTCCTCATTCAGATGACAATTTAGTAGCTGTCAGGTCATGCAGTACTTCAACGTTTTTATTGATTCTTTTAATGGAGTCCAGATCAGGCACACAGTGGCAACCATATAAATGAAGTATCTTCAGTCTGGGGGGGAAAACAACATTTGTAGATAGTTCATTAATTTATTTTACTAGTCATCTGGCAGCCACAGAATAAGTCCCCGAAAATATGTTGCTTCCTTTTAAAAAACGCCAGAGGGCCCTTCCTGTAAGATTCTCTGCAGATAGCAGGCTAAACGTGCATTACGTGGGCCACTGAAGCCTCTACCAAGTAGCTGTTGACTTTCTGGGAGTTTATAGAGTTTTATCATCTGTTAATGGGGTTATTTTAGTTGGGGTGGTGACAGAATGAGTAGACCACAGGCTTTTCATGCCAAAGGTCCAGGTTCAGTCCTCAGCATCTCTAGGTACAGCTGAAAAAGACCATGAAAAGCTGCGGCCAGTCAGTGTACACGTCCTTTCTCCAACCTGATGCCCTCTAGATGCTTTGTACTACAACTCCCATCATCCCTGATCCATAGCTGTCAACTTACAGATTTGAAAATAAGGGACCAGCAGCCTCGAAAATAAGGGATCAGCATCCAAAATAAGGGATTTTGCTTAGCTTATACAGAAATCCGGCACTCATGGAGCCATGCTGCTTTTGCTGCGACTGACTGTGTTTTGCAGGGGCTTGGACTAGATGATCCTAAGAGTCTACAACTCCCACCAAAGAAGAGTGGCAGACAAAACTGATGAACGACGTCGAGATGGCAAAGCTTACAGGCAGAATTAGAAACCAGGAAGAGGACCTCTTTAATAAAGAATGGGGAAAGTTTATAATTTAGTTGAAAAGCTATTGTAAAGAGTTACATACATTGGTAGGATTGACAGAAAACTTGTAGTAAAATTTGAACTATGGATGGACAAATGATTTATAAAAAATAGAGTTATGAAAGGGATACAGAAAGGTGCAGTGGTTGGAGGGTATGCTAAGCAGCACGTCGGGGCTGCCGTCGTCCTGGCGTGAGGAGTTCCATCGGCCCCTCCTCGCCCAAGGGGGGGGCGAGGGAGAGAGACTCTCGCCCGCAAGCCCAGCATGAGGCAGTTGCGGTGCCACGGCAGCCGCTGAAGTGCTGGCCTTCTGCGTCCCTCCCCATCCCCTCCTCTTCCTCTTCCCTCAGGCCGCCTCCTCAGCCGCCGCTGCCGCCTCCAGTTTCCCCTGGCAGCGCAGCGGAAGTCTCGCAAGAGAGGAGCTGCCTGCCCACCCGCCACCACCTGTCTCCTCATGACACGCCCCTGAGGGGGAAAAGGGAGAGATTGAGACATGGCAGCTCGTGCGTGCACGCTCTCTCGCGGCAGAGGACCCCGAGCCACTGCTTCCCTCCCAAGCCGGGCGAGCATGAAACTTGGGAAATTTAAGGGACATCATCAATAAGGGACAGCAGTGGACATGGTGCCGCCAAATAAGGGACGGTTGACAGCTATGCCCTGATCACTGGCTGGAGCTGATGGAGGTTGTACCCAAAACATCTAGAGAGCATGATCTGATTTGATATAAGGCAGCATTCTATGTTCTTAACAGCTAGGCATATTCTCCTGATGGACTAGGATTCTGCCTTCACTGGGTAATAACTGACAAGAGCTGGGAGAGACGGCAGAGACACAGTTTGAAGCCAGTTTGGCAGTTATGAATTTGGAAAGAGAAAACTAAAGGGAAGCAGAGGGGAGGAGGCAAGCTCTCTTTCTTCCCATACAACATAAATGTTTAAAAGGTGCTTCCTACTTCACAGAGCTAGCCCACTATCTCTGGAGAAACAAATGTGCTAACTCCTTGCAAATCCAGTGAAAGGAGCCTGAAATATTCCTGCTTGAAGACTGCCAGCACTTTTTGGAATTCTCAACCTATCACCTTGAGAGATGTCAAACTCTATCCACAAGAAAACTAAAATTTGATTGTTATTCTTGATTCTTGTTGCCAGGTCTCCTTCTGTACTAACAGCTCTTCTTCCGCTGGTAAAAAAACTTACTTGAAGCACTGCAAAAAGTAAGAGGTGTATTTCTTCAACCGTATAATATCAAAACCACCTACATTGTCCTGATCCCCAGCCAGCCAGCCAGCAAATAGCCAAACAGCAGCAACAAGTGAAAAATAAAAAGGCAGGATAGCATTACGGTATCTCTAAAGAATTTGTTAAATGAGGAAATGTTTAATGGAGGTTTCACCATTCATTTACCTCAAAGGAGACTAAGGTTACTCACACTACAAAATAAAACAAACAATAAAGGTCTGGAATGCAAATTGCTCTGGAATGCAATATGACACCACACTCACTGCCTTTAATCTAAACTACAGGGCATTAAAATCTGCGCGCGCGCACACACACACACACACACATGAATTCTTCCTAATGCAGGTTTGAATAAACTGAACATTGTTTTGGATCCTTGCCTCTCCCTCAGCAACTTCACATTCCTTTGAATGCAAGAAATGGGCCCCTACATATGGCCATACACAGCCTGGGAAGTCCAATTGCATGGAGTTCCTGCTCACATGAACATCAAGGGGCACAAAGCCCTAGGGGTGGATTACAGCTCCATCGCCTGCTCATATTATCACTGAAAATGACAGCTAAAGATGGATCAAAAGATCATCAAATCTAGCATTCTCTTTCAGACAGCAATTTCTGGCGACCAGTGGGGCATGAATCTGATAGCACTACTGCTGCCCCACATCAACTGGTATTCATTCTGCCTCTGCACATGGAGGCGCCATTTAGCCATTATGGCAAACAAATGGAACCTGTAATAAAACAGTGCAATGGTTTTCTGCTCCAGTCAAGCCATGCCCTCCTCCAGGATACTCCATCCAGTGTGGTGTAGTGGTTAAGAGCGGTAGTCTTGTAATCTGGGGAACTGGGTTCGCATCTCCGCTCCTCCACATGCAGCTGCTGGGTGACCTTGGGCCAGTCACACATTCTTTGAAGTCTCTCAGCCCCACTCACCTCACAGAGTGTTTGTTGTGGGGGAGGAAGGGAAAGGAGAATGTTAGCCGCTTTGAGACTCCTTAAAGGGAGTGAAAGACGGGATATCAAATCCAAACTCTTCTTCTTCTCCAAATACCGAAACCTTTCCTGGTAATTTAGTTCCAGCAGGGTCCTGTTGTTGGTCCCTTTACTATTAAATCAATTAAATCATCAATACCTGGATTGTATTAGAGGAAGTCACACTCACCTTTTGCAATTTTTACATAATTTCACAACTGCATCCAGGGAGATATTCTTGCACAAACTCAGCTTCACACATTCCAAAGTCCTGAAGCAGAAGCTAGCCAACAGGCAAACCCTGAAGCCCATAAACAAGACACAAGCTACAAGTTAAGTTCCGCTTTTGAAGTAAGATTTGAAAAGCAATTTTGCTCTATGAAGTCACTTCTCGGATTAAGTACACAGCACATTCTAAACCATCAAAGGTCACCTATTCCTGATGGACACAGCACTAGGTGAAAAGCTATTTCATGCTTTAAAGACCAGCTACTTATTTGCAAGATGATTCAGACATTTTGGGGGTATATGTATTCTACAGGATGTGATGCATTTGCACTCCTTAAATTAGCAATGAAGGGCTTTGCTGTAGGAGAAGCCACAGTTCACATTTTCTTAACTTTGTTTCATGCTTCTCCATAAAGTATTTATTTTGTCGTTCATTTCTGAAGGTCACATACAAGAGGTTAGCTTCTACACCAGGGTTACCAACCTTGATGGACCAGTTGGTACATTTTGAATTCTGGGAGAGTGTTGTGGGTGCCAGTCACAAAATACCGTAGTTGGCATGGGGGGCATAGTATAACACAGAATTAGAGAACCTCATGTTTATCATAGGAAGTCAGTTATATCCTGCTGGTCCTGATTGTAGACATACAGCTGTTAAAGTCACAAGTGCTCTGCTTTCCCTAATGCGAATCCTAAACCAAAAGCTCAGCTGCCCTTCTGTGCCCAGTTTCCAGGGACTATTCCCCATTAAACCTAAGGAGATTTATTTCTGAAGTAAGCAATGCATACCAGTGACTTCTTAAGGAGTGCAGGGACATCATTTCATGTACAGTAGGATATATCCCTGCGTCTTGTTGCAACGTTTTCACATTTTGCACTTGCCATTTGGGGAAAGTCCTCTTTTAACACCCACCCATACTTACTGTGTACTAGTATTTGCAAAAAAACCCCAAAACTTCCAAGGAGTACCTGATCTCAGTGAAAACCACCACAGGAAAAGTATATCCTGGTTGCCAGGAAAAAGGGAAGGGAAACCATGGAGATTCCAAGGTCTGCTAAAAAAATAAGATGGAAGCAGGGAAAGCAGACTAATGGGGAGCAGAAAATAGAAGCTCTTAGGATCCCAGGGATTTCTACTGTCTGGTATCCAAACAACTCACTTAGCTCTGACTCCACTCATTTGCTTAAAAACACTGACAGACGGGAACAGCCAGACCAGCTCATTTTACCTAGATTGCTTAGAAATTGTTTAGAAGGGCACCTGCACATTTCACCTCATAGCTTTCTTTCCAGGAGGGCTAGTTTAGAGTCTGAGAGCTTAGCCTAGAGGCCCCAGTGAAGGCCTTCATGGCACCCAGAGGTTCCAGGTTGGCAGTCTCTGGATTAAATGTCCAAAACATTCATTAACCATCAGCTTCAATATACTTAACAAGGATGCAGCTTGGGTGGGGAGAGGGGGTTATTGGTTTATTTTTGTTCTTTTTTATTATGCATGGTTTTGTATCCTGAGATTTACAGATGAGACTTAATAAATTAATAAAAATAATATTATTCAAGTATTTCAGAGCCTGTTGCTACAAGATACTGATCTGCTTGCAGCCAGTGGGAGTGGAGGGCAATGCAATCAAGAAAGTCCATCAATATTATTACAGCAATTTAGCTGAATGTGCTGCAGTCTGAATAACTGCAAGGAGGACATGTTCCAGTGCTGTGACATTTAAATCCACTTAGTTCATAGAAGAAAAATAGCTACATGAGAAGCAGCTGGAAACATTTCTGAAAATAATGGAATCAAAAAGTTAAACAGAGCAGACCAATCAGATGAAGCCAGGATTGTCCAGCAGTGCTAGAATGCATCTAAATAACATAACGCACTTACAATTATATAGCTGTTGCCATAGCTACCTAGGAAACAGTCTTAATGCTCTGCAAATCAGAATGGGAAATTGAAGGGTTCGGGGAAAAGCTCTTAGGTTATTTTGTCTACTCTCCACTCTGGATCTTAATTAGCAGATCCTCAGCTTCTGGGGGTGAAAATCCAGTCATGATGAAAAGGGAGATTACAAATTGCACCTACGGGTAATAACTGGAGCTTAGTAGCCTCTGATGCACACCAGGTTACTTTAGCAACCACAAAAACCACTCTCCTTTTTAAATGTAGATAATAAACTAATCAGAAATAGTCTTTATGCTCTACAACAGCCATATGATGTGTCAGTAGCACAAGGTACGTAGCCTGAAAGGGAGATAGTGAAACTCCAAATTTTGCCTGAAAATAAATCAGTTCAAACCACAAATTTGGAGCTGAACTGTCCCGCCCTGTCTCATTCCCCAGGCAGGCTGCAGAAACATGGGTGTCAGGAGGGCAGCTCCACCGTACCATTACTGGCTGCTACTGTTTGAAGGTCAGATTACATTTTTATTGCATATTTCCTTGAACACGTCACTTGCAAAATGTCCTCAAACACCCTACCCTCTTTTGCTGGTTGCAGTGGAACTTAAATCAAGGAAAGAAAGCTTCCGGCATCTCCCCGCCAAAGCTTGAACTCCAATGTCAGTGACCTCTTTACAGCCACTAACATCCAGGTACCTGCAGCAATTTAAAAAGAAAGAAAGAAAAAACCAGCATCCATATATAGCAATCAGCTGATTATGTAGATCAGAGGTAAGTGTTTAAAGTAGTTATGGCAGCTCCATTTAGTACATGGTTGGTGTTTATGATCCAACCTTGTAGCAGACTAAACTAGCAAGTACGCACATAAGGATGGGTGCACCTTACCGATTGTGTCATGACATCGTGTCAGGGCAGTTCCTGACAATATTTATACATGGTTACAGAGGAATAACTTGAGCTTCCCCTTTTAACACTTCCCAGGTAAGATGGGAAGCAGGAATTTGCACAGATGTGCACAGAGCTCACACATTTCACCAAAGAGGAGATTCACAAGTTTATGTTTCCTGTGTCACCACTTGTAACACTGAAAATTATTTTTATAGTACAAAACTCTCATTACTTGCAAAAAGGAAATGGGGGAAAAGAGAAAGTTAAATTAAAGTACATTTGTTTCATTTGTGGTCATTGAACAAGCAAATCTCCAAACTTGGCTTTTGATTCTCTTGTCTGCAGTATTAATTTAAACAATTTCATATCGCAAGGTAAAATCATAAAGCTGTAATAAAACACTCTGCTGTAAAGCATCTTGTAAATAATCCATAATGATTTTAGAAAAGCTTTCTACTTTATCTCTGCCACATGGTTTGTTGGACAACTAATTAACCAATTAGGAGATGATGCATAAAATACTTATGATGGTGTGTCTTCAGTCCAAATAAATATATTGAATGTGTTATCAAATAAGAACACTGTATAAAATAAAACAATGAACTATGAGTACAAGCCAGTTTTATCTACCCTTCAAACTTATCACCATGAACTCATGAAATCAAAGGCAATCTAAGAATACAATCGGTCGTCAGCCAGGAAAAAGCCAATCTTTCAAGGATTAAGTGGTAATAATGCTGACAAAATTCCATGCTACTCAAATAACTGACTAACTCTGTTTTAGAAGCAAGATAAATGGTTCCTTAAAAAGTCATTCTACACACACCAATCACTGTCTTTGGGCTTTCCAAAGACTGCCATTATTGGGGAATCACCTTTCTCCAAAGTCAGTTGAGGAATGGTGTAATGGCCCCAACGAGAATGGGTTTTGTTATCATATGCTCCATCCCAATTTCTCAGGTAAATTTCCCTTGTTAGGCCCCACCTGAACTATATGTTTAAAGCTGTATCATGGGACTTTAAATAATGCTGGGAACCCTAACTGCAGTGCAAATTTCACTCTCAAGTAGCACTCCAACTTGAACACTATAATGAGATTTCCTTTTCAAAAGCTAGCATTTAGAATCTAAGATGCCCTGAACTACTTTTAAAAATCATTAATAATTGTACATTGCCATGCATTTCCAAGTGTCATGTAATGAGGTACCAAATGTGCAGTGTTTTGCTTGGCTACTACAGAATTGCATGCTTCTCTGTAAAATGAATATTTTTATTTTACGATTGCGTTTTGCGCGTATATGGCATCCACCACAAACACTGAATCATGCCATGCTCCTGTAAGCAGGAACACCACATCACCCAAAGGGTTAAAAAACGACAGTGTGATTTAAAACACCTGAGAACAATAATGATGCGGCCAGGGCAGGACTTTGCAGGAGAGGTCTGAAGCCCCAAAGTATTATAAAAGGGTTCTTCATTAGACGATTAAGTCTGGTGTGCTGGTGGCCTGTAAGACCTTTAAGTCTAGAGTTGAAAGATTACTTGCACCATTGAATAACAAATGCATTTACAATAGCTAGTCTTCAAACATACCTGATTGCTGGTAAGCCAATGCTGATTTCTAAAAGGCTTATATCAGTTACTTGGGAGCATGAATTGAGAACCAAACTTTCCAGTTTAGGACATTTCTTCACAATTAAATGTACAACACAATCCCTCACCTGTAGCCCAACAGGAGAGAGAAAAAGGAAACACAACAATTTGGGTAGCATTCTTCATCTAGTGCAGCTCTACAACCTTATTGCCACTGTCATGCAGGCCTCTCTATTGCAGTTTCAACCAATTGAAAAGGAAGGAATGCATCAATAGATATGTAATAGTCAGACTGGCCAGTTGGCTACGCTAGTTGTGACAGTCTTATCAACCACAGCAGTCCTACGCAAAACAAGAGGCACTTTTCCTGAGTCGCTGCAAGATTTGTTCTGCTGTGAAATAAAAACCACCTACTCAAAAAACGTACTCGCATAAAATGGCAAAATAGCAGCTGTTAAGAAAACAAATACTGAGAATGCACAGTCATATGGCAATAAACTTTTATATAGCTCACTGCTGTTTTTCTCCTCCGCAGTTCTGACACAATCACAGACAACATGAAATATATATATATATCAACATGACTTTTGCATTACAGTAATAATTATAATAAACCACCACATCTATCTTCCCTCTGTAGTTTCGTCAACAGACGGAGTCCTCATGCTGAAATACTTCATCCGTCAGCAGGCAAGTTAAATGCAATTAGCCTAATTTGCACTCCATGCGCATGAACATGGTTGATGCTATATCACAGTTGGACAATATGCTGTATTTAATAATAAATCAGCGTTGTGCTGGAATTAACTCAACTTGTGGTGGCAAACTTTGATTTAAACCATTCACAGTTTGCCACAAGCAAATTTCAGTCACTGCTGAATATAGTCACAAGCATAATTCCAATGAAAACTGTTATATCCCATTTGTGGCCCCTTTTTTTTTTTAACTCACCCTCTGGTTTAGAAGTCTCCGCCCACCTTGCTATCACCATTTTGTAACCTAACTTCAAAGCACTGAAAACTAGAACTTTTTGAAAAGTGCTAAGTGGGATTTCAGATTTCCAGTAAGAACTTGTAACCTGTACATGTGAGCCTTGAATTCATGAATACCCGTGAGTTATGTTTTTCTTTTGCCCACATTCAGCACACACATAACAATTTATTCCACACAAATGAAGACAGGGGAACAAGGGGGGGGGGGACTACCTGCTTACCATATTGAGCCCCGTAAGGTTAACACTAGTTAGCTTTTTCATAGAGCTTATGACTTTAGCCAGGCACTCCTCAGTAATCTTGTGAATTCTGCCAACGTTCAGCACCTCTAGATCTGGACACTTCACAGCCACGGATCTCAAGCATTTGTCAGTAAGAGCATGGCATCCAAGTACTTCCAGCTTCTTAAGGCTAGAAAAGACACGATAGAGAAAAGTAACATGGTTTTCTAATATTATCAGTTCAATGATCATTAAAACCACCACTGTTTAATAAACTTGTTCAGAATGTTTATATATTTTTTAAAAATAAGGCTGCATATGGGTATCATAACTGTATTGATTCCACAACTCCAATATGAAACAGCTTAAGGAAGTAGATGATAAAACTACTAATGAAATTGTATCTCAAATGCTCTAAATAGGTTCATTTGTGCAATTTCACAAATTGGAAGTGCTATAAAAAGAATAACCCTGTGTTCACACCAAGATCAGCAACACCAGCTATTACTTTTTTGATGCCATAAAAGTATGAGGCATCTTATGCTATTAAATATACAATATAGAAGGCTTATGTTATATGTTTAGCATATTTTTCCTCCATTTATTATTAGTATTATTAGTAAATGGTTATAATTACACTTCCAGAATATGGGGGGAAAGAAGAAATTTAAACAGAATATCTGCAGAATTGCAATTACAAAATGTCTGTGAAATTAAATACAATACTGAATTCTATTTTAAAAGGAACTAACCAAGATGAAAAAGGAGGGAGGGAAAGAATCTGTGTCATAACTCTTTTAATAACAGAATAAATCTTAACCAGCCTCACCAACCTGACCTCAAAACCAAGTAAAACCGCAATATATTTTCATTAACCCCAAATCCTTGCTAAAGTCAATAAATGGCTGCCCATTTGATTAACGTGATCAGGATTTGAAGCAGCTTAGAATGTTAACTGGTGGCAGACCCAAGTATTGGTGTACAGATTGACTGTGGTATTTCAATACCACAAAAATACTCTGCAAAGATTAAACTTCAAGGGGGAAACATTTTAGAACATTAGGGTGGGATGGAATGACGTGCAATGATGTAAAGGGTGTGTTTGGTTTAACCAGGAAAAAAATATATTTGCTTCCATCTAAAAACAGCAGGTTGGCAAGTAAATAGTTAGCATAGATAGAGGGAAGGAGGTAAGGGCTAACTCGGGGTGCGGACAGCTGGCTTAGGCACCTAGGCAGCAAGAGTTATGAGATGGCACAACAGAATCAGGAGGTTCAGAGACTGGGTTGAAAGCCCAGGCAGGTGACCAAAGATGCCGTATACCCAATGCCAGCCCTGCTCAAGGACACGGTTAGTGGGAAAGCAAACTTTCCCCTTTAACTATGCCAATGGTTCCCAAACTGTGATCCACAAGCTTCACTTAGGTGGCCCACAGCATGTCTGTGAAGAATGGCAGGAGTTGCCACTGCGAATCGTGGGTGTGGTGGCCGCTCCATTGCTCAAGGAACTTGGCAGCCCACCCACAAGGTGAGCAGGATGGCGTAGAAGTGAAAGGAGGAGGGGGGAATTAACTGGAAAGGAGCAGAGGGGAGTAGGAGCACGAAAAACAGAGCAAGAGGAAGGGAATAAAGAAAAACAAATAAAAGAAGCAATAAAAACACAATTGAAATCATACAGCATCTTAGCGCAATTGCTACAGCAGGTGGACAAGTCATCAAGTGGAGTGCCAAGGCCCTCAGCAGATGTCAAGTGGTCCATGAGGGAGAAAGTCTGGGAACCACTGGATTTATTGAACCAAGCGTGGGAAATGACTGTACATTATAGTCATGTGGCTTAGTATCCAAGTTCTGATGTTACAACTAAACATTTTGGTCAAAGCAAGAGCAGGAAGGCAAACAGAAATGTTGTATCTTTTAACCAAGGGACTCTGAATGAACTCTGGCTTTGTTAATTTGTAAAAAGGCACAACAGTTCATAGTTCATTACTTGTTGTTTTTTTAATAAGATATTTATTAAGGTTTTACAGAAAAAACATAAAAATGCATACATCATAAAAAGAGAGAACAAAAATAACAAAAATACACAAAAAATAAAACAGAGAATACATAATAAAACAATACAGAAAAAAAATAATGAAAAAACATAAACAAAAGAAAATCCATCTTTAACTCTATATTTGTTTAGCCCTGGTTCTTGACTTCCTCACACCTCCCTTTCTTGTGTTCCCATTTTTCCAATCAAATTCAGCAAATCCCTACCCTCTTTCAGTTCTCATTATTAATTATATAACTTAACATAGTATGTCTCCAATCTTTCATCCCTTTTTAGTTCATTCTTACCATAACTTAATCACTAATGCCATATTATTTTTAAAACCAACATCATCTTAGCATTCATAAATTTTTGCAATATTTTTGAAGGTAATCTTTAAATTTCTTCCAATCCTCTTCCACCGACTCTTCTCCCTGATCCCGGATTCTGCCAGTCATTTCTGCCATCTCCATGTAGTCAATTACTCGCATCTGCCATTCTTCCAAGGTGGGTAGATCTTGTGTCTTCCAATGCTTTGCGATGAATATTCTTGCTGCTGCTGTAGCGTACATAAAGAAAGTTCTATCCTTCTTTAACACCAATTGGCCGACTATGCCTAGGAGAAAGGCCTCTGGTTTCTTCAAGAAAGTGTACTTAAACACCTTTTTCATTTCATTATATATCATTTCCCAGAAAGCCTTAATCCTTGGGCACGTCCACCAGAGATGAAAGAAAGTACCTTCAATCTCTTTACATTTCCAACATTTGTTGTCGGGCAGATGGTAAATTTTTGCGAGCTTGACTGGGGTCATGTACCACCTATATATCATTTTCATAATATTCTCTCTTAAGGCATTACATGCCGTAAATTTCATACCGGTGGTCCACAACTGCTCCCAGTCAGCAAACATAATATTATGACCAATATCTTGTGCCCATTTAATCATAGCAGATTTCACCATTTCATCCTGTGTATTCCATTTTAACAGCAAGGTATACATTCTTGATAGCGTCTTAGTTTTTGGATCTAAAAGTTCTGTTTCCAATTTTGATTTCTCCACCTGGAATCCAATTTTTTTATCCGAATTATAAGCCTCTCTTATTTGAAAATAATGAAGCCAATCTCGCACTTTATCTTTTAATTTCTCAAAACTCTGCAGTTTCAATTTGTCTCCTTCTTGTTCTAATATTTCCCAATACTTCGGCCAATTGGCCTCCATATTGAGTTTTTTCAGAGCCTTTGCTTCCATTGGTGACAACCACCTTGGGGTCTTGTTTTCCAATAGATCTTTATATCTTATCCAGACATTAAACAAAGCTTTCCTGACAATATGGTTTTTGAATGCTTTGTGTGCTTTTACCTTGTCGTACCACAAGTATGCATGCCATCCAAATGTATTGTTAAAACCTTCTAAATCCAACATATCTGTGTTCTCAAGAAGCAGCCAGTCTTTCAACCAGCAGAATGCTGCTGATTCATAATAAAGTTTAAGGTCTGGCAGGGCAAACCCACCTCTTTCCTTTACATCAGTTAATATTTTAAATTTTATTCTGGGCTTTTTGCCCTGCCAGACAAATCTAGAAATATCTCTCTGCCACTTCTTGAAACAATCCATCTTGTCCACAATTTGCAATGCTTGAAACAAAAATAACATTTTTGGCAATACATTCATCTTTATAGCTGCAATTCTACCCAACAAGGAAAGCTTCAAATTCGACCATATTTCTAAATCTTTTTTTACTTCTGACCAGCATTTCTCATAATTATCTTTAAATAAATTCAAATTCTTAGTAGTCATAAAAACCCCTAGATATTTTACTTTCTTAACCAATGTTAAGCCTGTCTC
Source organism: Podarcis raffonei (assembly GCF_027172205.1). NCBI lineage: Eukaryota > Metazoa > Chordata > Lepidosauria > Squamata > Lacertidae > Podarcis > Podarcis raffonei. The sequence continues at coordinate 59,826,299 of NC_070612.1, read as the reverse complement.
TTTCTGAAACCTCTCCTTCTCTATCGGTGTTAGATTTTTCTCAAGCACCTTAGTTTTAAACTTGTTCAACTTAAATCCTGCCACATGACCAAATTCTTGAATCAGTTCTAATACCCTTTTCGTACTAGATTCTGGCTCCTGTAGCGTCAAAACCAGGTCATCTGCAAAAGCTTTCAATTTATAGTGTTTAACTCCGACCCGGATACCTTCAATCAGACGGTCCCTTCTAATCATGTTTAGGAGAACCTCCAGGACCGAGATAAAAAGTAATGGAGAGATAGGGCAGCCCTGTCGTGTTCCTTTTTCTATCTTAAACTCTTCTGTCACCACATTATTAACTATCAATTTGGCCTTTTGTTCTGAATAAATTGCATTTATACCATTTTCAAACCCTTGTCCCACCCCCATTCCCTGAAGATTTTTCTTCATAAAATTTCAAGAAATATTGTCAAAGGCCTTCTCCGCATCTATAAAAATTAAAACTGCTTTTGTGTTAATATTCACTTGTAATTTCTCCAAAATATTAATTATATTTCTTGTATTGTCAGACAAGTGTCTACCTGGGAGAAAGCCAGCTTGGTCCTTATGTATCTCTTCAGCCAGTACCTTTTTTAATCTATTAGCCAAAATATCAGCAAAAATTTTGTAATCCACATTTAACAGGGATATGGGGCGGTAATTCTTAAGTTGTTTCTTTTCAGACTCAATTTTCGGTATAAGTGTAATAAAAGCTTCTTTCCACGACTCAGGCGCCTTCTTCCCCTCCAAAATCTCATTGCATACCTGCTTTAATGGTTGAATTAACCAGTCTTTCAAAGATATTTTGCAGTTAACCCATCCGGCGCTGGAGATTTCCCCAGCTTCATATTCTGAATGGCACCTTCAATCTCCTGTTCTGTAATTTTATGGTTCAACATTATCTTATTTTCTTGAGAGATTTTTTGTAATCCGTTGGTTCTTAAAAATTGATCTATATCAGTCTCTTTCTGTGGCCCTTGTGTGTAAAGTTGTTTAAAGTATCTCTGGAAGCACCTTCTGATCTCTGCTGGATTCTGAATGTCCTTTCCTTCTATCTCAAGGTTTGTAATAGTATTTAATTTCTGTCTTTTTTTAACTGCCAAACTAGCAGTTTTCCACATTTATTAGCCGACTCAAACGTCTTTTGTCTCATCTGTTTAATTTTCCATTCTACTTCTTGATTTATCAATTTCATATATTGTACTTGATATAACTTAATTTCTCTCAGAATCTCTTGTGACTTTGGTTTAGATCTTAATTTCTTCTCCCCTTCTTTTATTTTCTCCAGAATTTTATCCTTTTTCTCATTTTGGATTCTCTTTTTAATTGCATTCTGTTGAATTAAAAACCCTCTCATAACCGCTTTGCTTGCGTCCCAGATTACTCTTTTTTCAACCGCAGTTTTCAAGTTTACTTCAAAGTAGTCTCTCAAGGTCTTTTGGGCCTTCTTAGTAACCTCTTGATCTCTTAGTAGGGTGTCATTCATCTTCCATCTGAAGGAACCGATTGGTGTTAATTTCATTTCCATCTTTACAGCATTATGGTCGGAGCAAGTTTTTGGGCAAATTTCCGCCTTTTTTATCTTAGGTGCCAGTTCTCTAGTTATCCATATTTGGTCAATTCTAGTCCATGTCATTTTGGCCTCAGAAAAAAATGTGCCTTCTCTTCCTAAGGGGTTCTTAGTTCTCCAAATGTCACTTAAGTCCATATTGCCAGTCAGTTCAAAAAAGTTTTTCGGTAGTCTGCCATCTTTTGTTACTATCTGTCTCTGTGCCTTGTCCATGTTCCTAGATACCACCCCATTCATATCTCCCATCATAATAATGTTATAATCCATATAGTCCAGCAATGTCTCATGTAACTTCTTGTAAAACTCCGATTTCCCCTCATTTGGTGCATAGATTCCTAGAATCAGAAATTTTTCTCCTTGAAATTGGATTTCAATTGCTAGAATTCTTCCTTGTTCATCTTTAAAAACAAATTTTGGTGATAGGCTTTCTTTTGTGTAAATAACCACTCCTCTCTTTTTAACCTTGTCCGAAGAAATAAATTCTTGGCCCAATCTTTTGTTAATCAATACTTTCCTGTGTAGCCTAATCACATGTGTTTCCTATAGACAAACTAAGTCCAATTGTTCCTTTTTTAATAAATGAAAGACTTTCCTCCTCTTCTCTGGGGAATTCAGACCATGAATATTCCAACTTAATAGTTGCAGAGACATGGTTTGGTAGTTCTATTTTCCTCCAACTGCTCCCAAAAGTTCTTCTTCCTTTGACGGTGGTATCACTTTCCCTGGTTTGTCAGATCCCAAAGGTGTTAGTGCTGAACCTAGTACTCCTGGTCTTAAGGCTCTTAATTCTTCCCCAGCTCCTTTTTGAAGGCCTTCTTCGTGGTCACTCAAAAAATTTTCCTTGTCTTCAACTGATCTTATTTTAACCTTTTTGCCTTTAAAGGTAAAGGACAGCCCCTGGGGGAATTCCCATCTAAAGACAATTTTGTTACTTCTCAATAGGGCCACTAAATCTCCGTAGTTAGCTCTAAGCTCCAGTATATGTTTGGGGGTGTCTTTATAAATTTCCACTCTTGATTCTTTAATCTCAAGAGTCTTCTGAAAGTGCGCACTCAATATCTTGTCTCTCTCTTCCTTTGTTCTGAGGGAGACCAAACAATCTCTCGATCTGTTTTTCCTCGCTCCCTTTCCAAGTCTAAACGCACTTACTATCTTAAAGTCTTTATCTTCTTCCAATGCCCAAAATTTTTCAAATTCCTGTGTGAGATACTCGCTTAGATTCTCTTTTTCAAGTTCTGGTACTGCCCTGATCCTCAGATTATTCTGTTTATCTTTCAAATCAATCATAGACAGAAGTGCTTGATGTTCCCCAATCTGTTTGCACATCGGTTTAATTTCTTCTTCCACAGCCACCACTTTTTCCTTTGCCTCCTCAGCTATTTTTCAGTTTGACGCAGATTCTTCCAGTAGTTTTCTAATGGATTGTGCATTAGAATTCACTTGCTGACTCAAGTTATTAATACTAGCAGCGTTTTGGTCAATTTTAGTTGATTGTTCAGTAACTTGCTTGCTTAGGCCTTCCAATTTTTCATAGATTTTATTTAACACTGAGGTAAAATCCTCTCCTGAAGCCATTCCTTTAGGCCTAGTTTGGTCAAAGTCTTCCTCCTGTGTCACAGGAAGGTCAGGAACAGATGATCTGTGATGCTGAGAAATTATACTGGGCTGCTGTGTTTTAATCTTAGCTGACCTTGTCGTCCTGCCAGTCATCCCACTTCTGTCTGTGAATCAAGGTCAATCCCACGGTCAGCTCTTCCCGTGGAAAATCCCCAAAGCCAAGAATGGAAAATTCCCCCAGTGAATGCACAGTCTCAATGTTCCTCTAGGGGGACACTGTATCCGCCATTAAAGTTACAATTTACAAGTCTTTTTTCCAATTTTCCAAAGTGTCCCCTTGTAAAACTAGCAACAGTTTCAGATCATAGGAAAACCTTCAAGAAACATCACTTTTTACAGAGTTGATCTTGCCAAAGTTACAATGTCTCTCAGTAGTGCAAGTTTCAATGTAACAGTATAGCAGTTTCTAAGCAGCCTGACAGCCCGTTACCGGGAGTTCAATAGTTTCCTCTTTTCTCCCACTCCGCGGATGGAAGGGAAACGATCAACTTATCTTCTTCCCCCCTCTCTTTACTTGGGGGGGAATTCTTCTCTTTGATGCTCAGATTTAGACTTTAGCAGTTCCACTCTCCAAAACATTAGCTTTGAGAGTCTTTGCTTTGAAATCTTAAACAAGTCCGGGAGGCGGACTTCCTGGTTGCGCCTTCCCAGTTCAGTGTCAAATTCAAACTTTTTCCCCCTTAGTCCCAAATTCTTAAAACTTCACCTACTCATGGGTAGTTGTTTGGCAGCCGAATGGTCGCAGGAAAAAGGTCGGCGCTCTCCGGCAACAGCTTTGCGGCTTCACCCCACGGAAAGAGCTCACAGCACCGCGCCAAACTCCCGTTACGCTCCGGAACCGCAAATTCGGGGGGCGCTAACGGTGCCCGCTGAGTCCCACGGTCGCAGGCTTCTTCTGTCTGCGATTTTTTCACGAGGGTCTCCGCTTCGCCGTAGCGGACGACCCGTTTCCGCGGAGCTTCCCCCTCCAAAATCAGAAGGAGACCGCCATTACCGTTGGCGCCACCTCCGGAAGTCATATAGTTCATTACTTGAAGGGAGCATCACTTCATGACTAAAATCAGGAGGCAGCAATAAATGAAAATCTAAGCTGCAAGCTGTAGCTTCAAAACTTCAGATCTCACAACTTTCTGTGCTTGTGGCCTGTCCCCATATCAGTAAACATATCTGATCAGTGAAAGCTCAGCTGGGCCTTTTCCCTCCAGACTTTTGCACTTCAGTGAATATGTGCATTTGCAGTAGAAAACTGGTCAAGGCAGTCCAAATTTCAAGTTTTGTTCTTCCGACCCACAGTTCAGAATTTCCTCTGGTAAAAATGATCTTGATGTGGGTGAAGACGTATAACAAGGTACATAACTAACACTGTTTGCCTATCTTCATGAAATTCCAATTATAATATGCTTTGGTACCCTGGACCTTTATCAACGAGACTACTGATTAACAGAGCAGCCAGCTTCATATTTACTTAGAAGTCTCACCATTTTCAATAAGGTTTGCACCTTAATGAATATTACAACTGTGACACATTTTTTTCCAAGCTGAGGCATCACAATAACTGGACCAACACAGAGACAATAATTTTTTTACAAGGAAGATTTTCACCAGAATCCATTGACTTGCCAAACACAATTATATAGAAAACCCTGAAAATCTCCTCATTTGAAGCTAGAGGCAGGCAGCATGGTATAAGCTGGGCAGAACTGAGACAGTTAAGTTCCCTAACAGTAAATAGCTTGTGTGACATATTTGTTACGTGTGCAGTGTCATGAACTTCAGAACAGATATATTAAATCATGGAGCACATGGGGAAAACTGCATCCTATTCAACATCCTACGAAGTGCCAATGGCAGCTTCTCTTTCTTGTTGAATAATAACTTTGGGAGGGGGCCATTTTTTCCAAAATCAACATGCACAGGTAAAGGACTAACCCACCCCTTCCAACACATCATAGTTCTAATTCTGAGTAGTTGCTGTTTATTTACTTTAAAAACCAGATACATAAAATGCATTCACACTTTTTACATATTGTCCAGCTTGGCCCTCAGGTGACAGACTGTGGGTTCTGTTAAAAGTGGTAGATTAATGTGAGAACATGTGCAGTTAAGCAATTCAGATATGCTGAAATAACGCTTCCAGATGGGGCTTAATTTGCAAACTGAAATATTGCAAGTGATTGGTTGTCAGCAGGGTTTTTTTAAATATTTTTATTAGATTTGCCTCAGAGAGGTTAAATCCAGATTAAATGGGTGGGGGGAGAATACAGCCTGACATTTTGATGCCAACTACACTGTGTGGCTACTTTTTTTAAAAAAATGTATCTGTGGGAGATCCTGCAATCAACAACTTCCTGGAAGGGCCCAAAGTATGAACCAGCTTTTCACCAGAGAGAAATCCATGTAGGCTGTACCCACAAAGGAAGTTAAAAATATTTTTCATAAAGTGAAAACCTAAGGAAACTCTGGGAAAACAATAAGAAAAACAAATGTGCGACAGCAAATCAGGCGGGCGACATTCTGATTTATTTATCAGTAGCTCCTGGCTGTGTTGCTCCTGCCATGTCTTAAGCGGCTCTGTTATATTTTCCTGCATTATCGCAGATGTCTTCGCAGTCATACTTGCACTCTGTGCTGAAACACAAATTCATCGTATGCTTTTATTGCACTCAGCTGGAGTATTCCATATCATTAAAGTGCATCTGCCATGTGTAAACACATCAGCAAGAAGAATCATCGCACTATGCCATGCCATGCTCTGAAATTTTGCAAGAAAAAGAAGTCAAATTATGATGGGGAAAGAAGCCCTTGTTGAAATCAGTCATCGTATGAGAGCACCTTTTTAACAATCAAGGCAAGGAGCCAATACTGATTAAGCCACTTAAAATAAGGTATTTTGTGTCTTGTTCTGTTCTAATTTTACAGCCATGACAATCAAAAAGTAACTTCTCAGCAGATTATATTCATGTAAATCTGACGCTGGAGATATCAAGGAAAACTCGTTTTGGCTCTATGTCACTTCACATAGCTGCTGGTGCCATGTTAGGTCTGAAGTCAGGTGCTACAGTATTAGAAGGGAACAGTGTCTTCCCTAACATTGGGCCCTGGGGTTCTGTTGCCTGACCCTATGACTACTGGCACAATGGCTTAAATGGCAAAGTCAGTGCTGTTTTTCTAGAAAAGAGGTGCCGGAACTCACCATGAACGCCTACCTCGTTCTCTTATAATGGAAATGGCGCCCACCTGAGAGGTGCCAGAACTAAGTTCCAGTGAGTTCCTGCTGGGGGAGAAAGCCCTGTGCAAAGTAATGATTGAACAGAGGCGAAACTAGGCTTTATTTCACATAGGTCAAAGACCTCCCTTGCACATCTGTGTACACACATACACAGGCTGGGAGCCTCAGGAGGCTTTACCTGGGGCAAAAAGCCTGGCTAGTCCCGTCCCGCGTCGCTACAGCTTGAACTAGACATAACATATTCAAAACATCTTTACATTTAATGTGAATTTAAAAAAGGAATATAGTAGCTGCTGGGGGGGTTATAATTATCAAGATTGTAGCAAAAACAAAACAAAAAATTCCTTCCAGTAGCACCTTAAAGACCAACTAAGTTAGTTCTTGGTATGAGCTTTCGTGTGCATGCACACTTCTTCAGATACCAAGATTGTAGCAGGCATTGATGGAGCATTTAATCTTTCCCTCCCCTGCTGTGGTCCTGATGAAAATCACTCTTCTAGAGCTGCTATTTGCATTGGGTTGAAAGCTCCCATTCCTCAGTTTTGAAATACCTTCTTCTTTAATTTAAAAAGATAAACCTCCCGTATTTTGTTTTGTTGTTGTCTTTGCAATGAGTAGGCTTTTAAAAATAGGAACTGTTACTCACAGGAATTAATAAAATACAATTCTTTAAGCATAAATTATCCAAAATGGAAAAAAGAGCCAGCATTCTGAAAATATTGAAGGAATTAGAGCAAATCAATACAGATTAGACAGAGCAGTACAAAAAGCAATTCCCAGACAGTCCTGTACAGAGTCTCAAATAAACAGCCCGGAACATCAAGTCCAAAGGCTTCAACAACAAAAGAACCTCTTGGATTCAGATACTTCATACATATTAAGCAGAATGAACCACCTAAGTAGAATGACCCATCTAAATTAAGATGCCTCTTAATGGAAAGAAATGGGGTTTTGGTTTTTTATAATGCAGAAGTATATGTGGGCATGATCTCATACAACAAATAATTGGAGCAGCCAGATCTTTACAGACTGTGTATAATGATGGTTTTGTTTCTAACCACTATGAAAAAACTATTATGTATCTAAGATATAATGAAATACAAACAAGCTAGAATTATGTGGAAGAGTAGGGACGGGCCCACAACTCATATTTCTTTATTCATGCACATATATACAATAGCCTGGCACGCGGGTGGCGCTGTGGGTTAAACCACAGAGCCTAGGATTTGCCGATCAGAAGGTTGGCGGTTTGAATCCCTGCGACATGGTGAGCTCCCATTGCTCGGTCCCAGCTCCTGCCAACCTAGCAGTTCAAAAGCACATCAAAGTGCAAGTAGATAAATAGGTGCCGCTCCAGCAGGAAGGTAAATGGCATTTCCGTGCACTGCTCTGGTTCGCCAGAAGCGGCTTAGTCATGCTGGCCACATGACAAGCTCCCTCGACCAATAAAACGAGATGAGCGCCGCAACCCCAGAGTCGGTCACAACTGGACCTAATGGTCAGGGGTCCCTTTACCTTTACCTTTTATAAAATAGCCTAATAGTTCAGCCTTGGCATGTCTTACCTTCCAGATTTCACGGTATAGGATGGGTTTAGTTCTTATTGATTTGTAAATGAACCTGCTGGGAGTTGCACCTTCATGTAAATACTAAATGTTTCTGTTTTTGGATGCCATAGACGATAACATAAATCCTGTAATTCATGGACCCAATTACACATGCAGGACTGCCAAGTAACTGGAAACAGAATTCTCCCACCGTGACTTTGCCAACATGATTTTGAAGAACACCTGAATAGGGCTCATATGATGACAAACATAGGTGCAGGTATGATTTGAAGGCCAGAGGTTAATACGAAGGGAAATATTTATTGCACATTCTCTTTAAAGTTCCAAGGCAGCACTGGGTGAGGCATAAAGTAAAAGGGATTGTAAGAAAATTGTAATTACAGAATATAGATCTGACTGGCTTAAAACTGGCAAAATGAACAGAGGTTGAAGAGAGAAAGAAATATGCAAAGCTTTGACAGACGGTGGCTACCATCTGTTAACAATGGTTTTGCATTGTATTCATTTCCCATGATATTACATGCCTTTTAATAAGTTCATTGTCTTCATTTGTCTTGTTAGCACACCTTGGATAAAATGCATCATAGGGGTAAAATTAATTTTAAAACATTAACCACTAAACTTTTTGTTGCCCTGGGCAGGCACCTGCTGTATATGAGTCGTAGCCAGCCTGAGACAGACAGTATTTATTGACTAAAACTTTCTAGGCAAACACACAACCAAATGAAAACTGTACCTGAGAAGTTAGTGTGAATTCTAAAAAAAAAAAAAAAAGAAATCCTGTCCTTTTCATTTTTATAACTAAATACAGGTTCAGAACCCCAACACCTTGTACATACTTTCAGCTTTAATAATTTGGCATTGAATTGGCCAAATGACTATTTCCAAGGAATAGCTCAAAGCAAAATGTAAAAAGCGGTTACTTTTGCAACTGAAAGTTTGTGCTAATTTAAGGCACTATCCCTCAATAATGCAACATTGTTCTGAGGGCAATTAGAAAAAGGGTATGAGGGAATGTGATGCTAACAGCCAACACCAAGATGAAGGTCTACCAGGCTTTGCGCGTTCAGCACTCTGTTTTATGGAAGTGAGTCATGGGCAACTTACAACCGTCAGGGGTGATGCTTCAGATGTGCTGTGTCAGGAAAATTTTGGGCATCACATGGCAGGACAGAGTTTCAAACAAAGCTGTGTTCTCCCAAGCCCACTCCTGGCTTGGTCATGTCCAAAGAATGGAAGATGGCAGAATCCTCAAGGATGTGTTCTATGAGGAGCTGGCTTCAGGCACTGGGCTAATTGGCAGACCAAGTCTGCAACACAAAGATGACATGACATGAAAGCTGGCAATACGAACCTTGCCATGTTGCAATCCCCTGCAGATGACCTTTATGCCTGAAGACAGACAGCCCAGGCATGTATCTATAGCAGTGACCAGAGGAGGAAGGAGTGCTGGAAGGAGTGCAGAAAGAAGAAACCCCATAGTGTATCCACATCAGCACAACCAGACGCCTTCACCTGCCCCAGCTGCAACAAAGCATGTCTCTACAATATCAGCTGCTTCTTTGATAACGATTTGTAAATTATGGCATGCTATTGCACTCATGCCTGTTGTCTTTGTCCATGGAGTTTTCTTGGCAGGGATACTGGAGTGGCTTGCCAGTTCCTACTCCAGGTAGATCACGTTTGGTCAAAACTCTCCACTATGACCTGTCCGTCTTGGGTGGCCCTGCACGGCATAGCTCATAGCTTCTCTGAGTTTTTGAAGCCCCTTCGCCACGGCAAGGCAGTGATCCATGAAGGCTCCAATACTTTGGCCACCTCATGAGAAGAGAAGACTCCCTGGAAAAGACCCTGGTGTTGGGAAAGATTGTGGGCACAAGGAGAAGGGGATGACAGAGGACGAGATGGTTGGACAGTGTTCTCGAAGCTATGAACATGAGTTTGACCAAACTGCGGGAGGCAGTGGAAGACAGGAGTGCCTGGCGTGCTCTGGTCCATGGGGTCACAAAGGCTCGGACACGACTAAATGACTAAACAACAACAACATTGCACTCATATTCTACTTTGAGCCATCAACATCTGGTTGGCTACTGCAAGAACAATATGCTGGACTAAATAGGCCTTGGTCTGATCCATTTATGTTCTTATCTATGCCAACAACAGCAAATAAATAAAATGCAGTGTTTTCTACTCGTATTGTGGTGCAGTTACTGCTGGTATATGAATTACCTTTTCCCATGCTTTTCAATCAAGGCATTTACTGCATCATCTGTAATCTGGCATCCATTAGTAGAAAGGCACTGCAATCTAAAACAGAGAGCAACAACAATTATCTTCTTTTATTTGAGCAATTAAGCAATATGCAGCCCAGATTTGAGCTTATGTTATGATTTCTCTACACAGATATTCTACCTACATAGGAAGACACCTGAAAGCATGAAAGGTAGTATAGATCAGGGGCAAATGGTAGACTAGTAGATTTCTCAAAGACCTGAAATAGATAGACAGGGTTTCTGACTCCCAACAGTTTAACAACAACAACAAAACATTTACTATGGCTGGCATTTAGTTAACTAATTTTTTGCTATGGCTGGTCATGTATTTCTCAGCCTCCATGTTCCATCCTCACCTGTTAAATGCAAAATATGTTGCAATATACACCCTCAAAAAAAAAAAAACCCTAGTCTGGAGGACCCCTTAATCTCTTTGTTTCTACAGATCCATTCTACAAAATGGTACCCAATTGTGCACAACAGTATGAAGAACAACAAATGTTTCGGTTTTTAATTGTACCTTATAGATGATGCTACTAAGGCAATGAGTCCTGAATCAGTAGCTCCTGTCCAGCTAACATCTACAGTTGTCAGGTTATGGCAAAAGGTGCTTGCATGAAGCAGAACTTTGTCCCCTCTAAATCCAGGACCACTGCAGTTTTTTATATTCAGTTCCTATGTGCAAAAGAAAATTCCAAGTGTGGGTTCATTAAAATGACTTTTCTTCTTTGATATTATTATTATTATTATTATTAATAATAATAATAATAATAATAATAATAATATTGTCATAACATTTTCAAGCAACCTCATTTAGGGGTTAGGAATGCCAGAATTAAATAAAAAAAAGAGGGGGTGGTATTCAGTGTCCTCTTACTGACAGAGGGGAGGAAGGGAAAGGAGAATGTTAGCCGCTTTGAGACTCCTGATAAAGTGATAAAGCGGGATATCAAATCCAAACTCTTCTTCTATCAGCAGAACAGGGAGGCAAGCCATTTTACTTTATCCCCTTCTCCCCACTGTACCTCCCACATTGTTCCAAAGGGCCTCAATTCTCTGAAGCAGATTTGTGAGAGATGTGGTTGGGCTACAGGAGTGAAGGGGAAATTGGCACACACATACACACAAATCCCCAACCCAACACGGGCCTCCAGGTCTGACTGATGGAAGCTTTCATTGGATCAAAGTGCCTTCCATCAGTATAGGGACATACTGAATGCAACCCAACATATTTTATACAGCACATTTTCCTTTTAGCCCTAACCCTAGGCAAAGCTTTTATGAAATCAGGCTTTATTTGTTTATATAATGCTACCAAGGTAGAATACATAGGGTTCCTAGTTTGTCGCCACTGACCAGCTCTACACCTGCTTAGTTCCTGAAAGGTAGCTGGATCATGTGCCTTCAGACCGTGGCCTTATCATAAATGAGATGTCTGCAAGGTCAATGAATATTATTGAGATTCCTACTGCACTAATTTCAGCCTCAACTGTGAGTTGCAGCAAATATTCAGCACTTTCATGGCTCTTCAGAAAACAAAGTAATCTTGTTGGCTTGCATATCAAATTGTTATCTCCTGCTCTGATCGGTCATGGTTCATTTAGATGTTTCCACTGCAGACGCACGCAAACACACTCCTTGCCCTCATTTGAGCTAATAATAAATAATTCTTATGTCATGGATCAGGAAAATACTATATTGTAAAAAGCATAAGAAAATACAAAACTGGGATCCTTCCAATCAAGAAGTAAAACATCCTTTCCTTTGGTTTGCTTTTATGCTAGCTGGAGCTTCACTTATTTCTTAGCAGGCAGCCGTAGATCCAGTGACTTCACTGTCAGTAGGGATGGATGAATCTGCCCACTTTGGTTTTTCTCATTTTCCGATTCTCAAGTTCAGTTCTCCACATTTTTTTATCAGTTTGCAATTATTATTTTTTTAAATAATAATTATGGAAATTAATCAGCACAAATTTATCCCAATATACACATTTTTGCAAAGCATATTTTTTCTAATATTTCTAAAATGAATTTTTGTATGTGATTTTCACTAATAAATGCAGTTGTCTGCACACTTTACCTTAGTCACATGCCACCCTGGGTTCTTTTGTAAGGAAAGGGAGGATACAAATCTAATAAATAATATAAATAGCATATGCGTTTTGAAGGATATATTTTGGTTAGTTTATTGTTCTGGAAATTAAGTAAATTTGCCTTTAAATGCAAACTTAACCAAATTTCTCCCCTAGTCTTAGCTAATAGTAATGTTTCCTTAATGAAGGCTATTAGGCTCTAACTTTTAATTGCTAAACCAATATTCATAAAACTTCAGAGTGCTAATGGTGGAAATCTGTGTGGCTACAAATGGGTCAACCTTAACTTTTAAAATTTACGAGTAAACATCTATGGCATGACCAGTATAAAATCTACAACTTTAAAAATACATGATAGAAAATGTCCACATTGAGCTTTGCATTCATAAAAAACAAAAAGTGTGTTATGAAATGTTGCCATTCATTTTTTATAATCCCTCAGATGTCCCTAAGTCAGTTTTGACATGCCAGCAGCCTTGCAAGTTACTGAACTCCCTTATTTGAGTGAAGGAAACTTGTGAGCATGCTAAAACTTAGTCAACATCAAGGTGTTTTTGCCACAATTTCTTTCTATTTCCAACTACTGTTTTAATGCAGATGTAAATACATGCAGATTTAATAAATTAACTAAACTCATTTTGTTACTCAGCTACACTTTTTAAGCAAGTGAGGTGCCCGATTACTAATATTCTTATCTATGGTTTCAGACCAACAGGGCAACATCTAACAATGATTTTAAGTAGTACATACTGCGGGGAGTGAAGAGCTGTTTCTGGAATCTACATTTTCAGTGATTTCTTCATTTACAATCAGGGGTGGGGGGTCAGAGACAAAATGAGGCCAGGTTCAAAGGCACAACAAAGTAGGCTAAGCATGTGATTCTTACATTTGTACAGTAGGCTACATTCTAGCTGTAAAAGTCATAGGTTAGGGTTTAAAAATACATTTTAAAAACCCCATATTATTTACTTGGAACAGCAACAACAATCAGACCCCCCACACAGCACAAAGTTGTAAGTAAAATGGACATTACTCAATTCTATGAATTACTCAGCTGTATGTAGAGTGTACATATTTTGCTAAATTAATATGAAAAGTTTATGTACAGTATTATCTATCATATGGCATTATGAGCTCCCTCTTGTGGGCCCTTTTCATTCTCTTTCTCAATTTCTCTCTTAAAGTACTCAAATAAGAATTGAATTTATTCAGTAAAAAACAGAAGTAATCATTTTGATTTTTCAAAAAACAGAACAATATATTAATTGTTCATTAATCTGTAGATATAAGCAGCCCACACATCTCATTATAATGCATTTGCTTAAAATCTACACCACCTATCCTCCCTCTGGGATGCCACTTCTCGGCTCAGTAGATGGCCTGTTTTTGCAGTTCCTCTTTTGTCTAATCCCACCTCCCAATTTCGAGTCTGCTTTAATTGCCTGTCCAGTGCACCTGCTTCTGTGCTCATTTCCACAGATATCACAGAGTCCTTGGATTCAGCCTGTATCAAGATTTGCTCAACTAAACCTTTATTTTATTCACTACTGTATGAATACGGGACACGTGTGGTGCTGTGGGTTAAACCACAGAGCCTAGGGCTTGCCAATCAGAAGGTCAGCACTTCAAATCCCCGCAATGGGCTGAGCTCTCATTGCTCATTCCCTGCTCCTGCCAACCCAGCAGTTTGAAAGCACGTCAAAGTGCAAGTAGATAAATGGGTACCGCTCCGGTGGGAAGGTAAACGGTGTTTCCGTGCGCTGCTCTGGTTCACCAGAAGTGGCTTAGTCATGCTGGCCACATGACCCAGAAGCTGTTCGCCGGCTCCCTCGGCCAATAAAGCGAGATGAGCGCCACAACCCCAGAGTCGGCCACAACCGGACCTAATGTTCAGGGGTCCCTTTACCTTTATCTAATGTAGCATAAAGTATGGCTTCTCTGATTATTTGCCTTGTCAAGTGAGGATCCAGAATGTGGCTTTGTTTTTCTAAACTGAACCAGTAAATATTTTACAGGACCTAAACTTCAGAGCTGTGGAATATTTTGTCCTCTCTGACATAACTCCCAATTATGCTGGAATATGCAAGGTGCCTGGAGTGATATCCTTTGTCCTACTGCCAAATATTTGTGAACTGTAACTACTTATTGAATATAAGGATGCCGCTTGAATGTAAGGATGCAACTGTGTATATTCAACAGGGAATATTATGTATTCCCTTACTATGTAAGATGCGTCACACTCTGCAGTTAGTGTCACCGCCAACATGCAGCCACGCCAGCTACAACATGGGGGACAGCAGGCAGGACCAGACAAGCTTTTTAATGGAGGGTGGGGAGACATTTCTTACAGCATTTTAGCAAGCCACTGTGTGGAAGACCTCTTGCCCCTCCAGGAAAACATGCCTTTAAAATGTGGTGGGGCTTCCATTAGCCCCACCAGCCTGACTAATCATCAGGGATGATGGCAGCTGTAGTGCAGCAACATCGGGGGGGCCTCTGGTACCCCACCTTTGATGTACATTGTATAGGTTATTATTTCTAAAGGTTTTTAAAATTAAGTTCACATAGAAGTCCACAGTCCAAGCTCTTAGTAAAATGCTAATAATAAAAAAATGTTATTCATTATTAGTTTTACGGCAATTGCAGAGACAAAATGATGTGTCTCCAAAAGCACAGTGCTACCTTAAGAGATTCTCCACAGTGCTGGAAGAACTGCTTTAATCCCACTTCAGTAATTCTTTGGGCTTCATCGTGGCAATGATCAAGAGTGAAACATTGGGGGTGGCGACTCCCCAAACTGATCAACCACTCATCATTCAAGCAGTGGCAGTTCGTCAGGTGGATCTCCTTCCCTGGGGATAGAGAAGCCAGGTTTTTTAATCTGCAGACTGATACTTATAGCATTTTATTATTACTTTTTAACTAAACAACAGAAATAATATTGAGGCAAACAAAGGCTTTGCCCCGAAAGTGAAAATTAAAGACAAGTCAAGAGTTAAGTATGTCTAGAAGAATAATGTGTTCCTGGAATATGCTATCAATAGTACTTACTATTTAGTCAAGTAGCCTCCAATGCCAAATCTTATTACTCCTAAGGATTTATTGACATCAATGGCAAATACACAATCACATCATGCGTTCAGAAGCATAGCCACAACAGCTTGATTTTTAACTCTACTTTGCTCCAGCACATAGATTCAAGCTTGCTTGAAAACCTTAAGAGGGCTACACACTAGCGTGCTGATTTAAATCAAAACAGAGGTTCTCACAATGCTAAAGTTTATGCCAAAGGCCTTTGTTTGTGGTGGTAGTGAAGATGAGCAGAGCAGTGGCGTAGCGTGGGGGGTGCAGGGGGGGCTGGCCGCACCGGGCGCAACATCTGGGGGTTAGGGCAAATCCACGGGTTAGGGGGCGCAAATCCACGGGTTAGGGGGCGCAAATTACTTGCCTTGCCCCGGGTGCTGACAACCCACGCTACGCCACTGGAGCAGAGGATACAGAACTGTGGAAAGCACTCCTGGAACTGTGAAGCAATATAGGGAATCATCCCTACGGATAACCTGCCCCTTTGCATGGGATACACTACAGCAACAAGGTGGGGTAAAGGTAAAGGTAAAGGTACCCCTGACCATTAGGTCCAGTCGTGGCCGACTCTGGGGTTGCAACACTCATCTCGCTTTATTGGCCGAGGGAGCTGGCATACAGCCTCCGGGTCATGTGGCCAGCATGACTAAGCTGCTTCTGGTGAACCAGAGCAGCGCACGGAAACACCGTTTACCTTCCCGCTGGAGCAGTACCTATTTATCTACTTGCACCTTGATGTGCTTTCGAACTGCTAGGTTGGCAGGAGCTGGGACCGAGCAACGGGAGCTCACCCCGTTGCAGGGATTCGAACCGCCGACCTTCTGATCGGCAAGTCCTAGGCTCTGTGGTTTAACCCACAGTGCCACCCGCATCCTTTAACAAGGTGGGGAGGGGAGAATAAAAAAGGGACAGAAGGCATGAAAGGAGGCCTACGCCATCCTATATGATCCATCATTCATTCATTCATTCATTCATTCATTCATTCATTCATTCGTAAGATGTTTGAGACACTTTTTGTATATAAAAATGGACAAACCTATGAAAATAGTTTTTGAAAAGCACAACATCTAGCACAGAGAGAGCAGACAACCGATACCTATCGTAGAAACTTAACAAAAAGCACGTGGGGGAAACAAAAGTCTTGGGCGAGGAGGAAATTCTAGTGAATGCATTTTAAATATAATAGGCAGCAGTGTAAGAATGCAACAATATACATTTTGTCATAATATAAAGAGATTCTCTACTCCAGATAAAATGCCATAAACAAAACAAAGTAGCATATGAGGACCAATGACTCCAGGATATAGGATAATATGAAATATAACTAGCAAACATACGGAGCCTACCTGGTCTCAAACCCAGGGATTAGGAAATGAATTCCCAACCTTAGCACCTCATATTATTAGAGAAGGGGGAGAAATTCTTACCTAATTCTTACTTCCCATAACAATCTGCTACCTGAGATGCAGCTATCCTTCAAAATTCACATTTATCTGAATTTTGTGGTGCAGTTCTCAGACAAAATGTGTACAGAAATTCATATACTAGGGGACATGTCCATAGCAATAACAAGCACACAAAATATATTACATTGGGGAATTATTTGAAGAAATGTGCTTATTAAGAAAAAGTGCAAACTAAAGTTTATTTGAACAATTGTGCACTAAAATGCTAGTGAAGTTTTGTGGAGGCTTTAAAAAAAGTTGATATGGAAATGTAGCAATATGAACTCAACACTGGAAAAATAAGAAACAAAAACTGAGGAATTCTTACTTTGTACATACTGATGGTATTTCACCAATGCCATCACTGTTTTCACATGAGGACCAATACATCTTAAGAGCAGTGAAACATTTTCTTTATTACATTTTACTGCTGCTTTTAAAATTCTTCCATTTTTGCATGTTGTGGCTTACATTGTTTTATTGTAAACTAGTCTGGAATCTGTTTGATGAAGGCTGGTATATAAATTTGTCAATGAAGTAGATAAATAAAAAAAGCAGACGTGTCCAATTAGTACAATAGCTACCTTTGTTTCCAGCCTAACAAACTAATCAGATTTGAAGAACTTGAGGACCGCTGCTCACAACTAGGTCCAGCCTTGCATGAAGAATAGCTGAGCCGTCGGTCATGCCCGGTTTCATTCCCAGAATCAGATTGTGCAGTTCAGCTCCCTTGTATCAACTTCCTCCAGCAGAACAGCGCTGATGATGTCAGCTAATTAGTTCTGCACTGCTTGACTCTGTGCGCAAGACCCAGCTTATTAGCCCCAGCATTAAAAAACCCATTAACATCCCAAAAAAAGAAAAGAATAACCACCTGAAATTATATGCACATATTCACGTAGCCTCAGGCTTGTTAAAAGCCCAGCATTTCTGCCAAATACAATCCTGGCAGTATCCAAAAGTGTTTGTCTCCAAGCCTTCCCCTGCCCACCATCCTTCTCGGGGGAAACAGCTTTTAATCCTCAACTGGTGAAAATGATTTTGTTCCCTGTGGTTCACTCCCAGCTGATACCTCCTTTGTTAGTTCCCTGGTCTCTTTCTTGTGTTTAAGAACCCAGCTCCTTCAGTCAGGATATGTTAAGCTACAGGTGACTGACTCGCAGCCCCTGCATGTGCTGTGGCCAAGGAAAGAGAGATAAAAGTCTCAGGCCTTAACATCCCTAGCATGAAGCAGAAAGAGCTAAACACTTTGTTTTAATGAAACTGCTTTAATGTGTGTGGGGCAGGGAGCCATTTGATTCCTGTTGTCAGCAGTACTGTGGGAAGAGGTTCTCAAGAACTGAGTAAGTCATCCAGACGTATTTGCAAGGAAAGGGCTCTTTGAAGGGTTTGACTCTCCTCCTGTGTGTCCTGTTATCGTCACTCACTAGTGTACATAGCAACGGAATTAGCATTCAGCTGTTGGGTAAACTGTTAAAGAGACTTGGCCAAGAAACAGTGCAAGGAGGTAGCAAAAGTTTGATGAAAATCGCTACGTGCCCTACACATTTAAAAACTCATAGATCGGTTTCCAACATGGATGTAGCTAAGGGGGACGGGGGGGGAAGCTGCCCCTTCTAGAGCAAGAAAAACAATAGAAATACTTAACCAACTGACCAATCACGTCAGTTCTCTCCCCGCCAACAAAAGTCCTGGCTACACCCATGCTTCCCAACAGTGACTAATCACCTGACACAGCATTTGATCCTATCTATTTCAAAAAAGGAAAAAAGAGAGATGTTCTATATATGCATGAATAAATTGAATATGAATCCCAGGGTTAATGTATGGATTGGTACAGATAAAATGGTTTGGAAATATGCAGTTTGAGATTAAACCATTTTCTGTAGATTTTGATGGTCAGGAGCCCAGTTTGAAGCCTTGAACCTGGCTCTTTTCAAGAGCTGGGACAGAGCCATGTAATTTTGGCAATGGTCTCCCATATACCAATCATGTGTTTGATTGGCTCACCCTCAAAGCCTCAACAGCTCTTAATTTATCCATCTTCGCCCTTCCTGGTGTGTGGTTGATCACACTACCATATAAACTCCCCCAGGAGCAGCTGTGGCTCTACAAAGGGATGTGGACTCTCCACTGAAGTTAGGATGTTTTAATATCACCCTTCATCCAAGCTCAGAGTCAGCATTCATAGTCTTTCACTGTCCTTATTTTCTCCTCTTAACAATCCTGTGAGGTAGGTGAGGCTGGAGTGACCATCTCAAGTTTACCCAGTGCGTTTCATAGCAGAGTGGGGATTTGAACACAGGTCTCCCTCTTCCCAGTTCAACACTTTAACTACTCCATCACACCGGCTCATAAAGCCTGGTTCAGCTTGACCTCTAGGATGGTCATGCATCCTCAGTACTCTATTTCAATGGCTATCTGGTCTAAGTCCAGACTAAAGATAAATAACTATAAGAAGGAAGAGCAGGGGCCTTGAAGTTGTCCATAAATAACGAACAGTTTGACAAGTGCATTTGCATATACAACATTTGTAAAAATTTATGTCTTCATTCTGATGTTGCATTTCCTCTCTCTTTTTTTCTTTATTGTGCGATATTTATATCATCATCATCAAACCTTTATTGCATTAGCATACAGCCATAGCAGGATAAGACAAAAATGCTAGAGAGAAGCAACCTAATATTTATAAATGCTAGAGAGAAGCGATATTTATAAATTGGCTCTCCAAATGACTTTCCACATGCCCCTAGAGGAGTGAGAGGCAATTTAGAACAATAGTGAAATGCTGATGTTTCTCGACAACAGAGGCGTCTAACCTGCAGCTTGCAGCTGTTGTTGGGCAACAACTCCCATCATCCCCGGCCATTGGCCATATTGGGTAGGAGTGGTAAATCCAGCAACATATGGAGGGCCACAGATTAGTCACCTCTCCTCTACAGGAAGCAAAGATAAATACAGCAGTCTAAATAAGGATAATACCACCACCACTGCCAATGAACACAGAGAAATTTCAAATACTCACTGCATGAATGAACATTATTCTATGAGAATCAGAACCATTTTTAGGGCTGCAAATCATGCATCTTCCTGTGTTCAAGAGTGTTTTATTTAGGGGTGAAGTTTTGCTTGGCACAAACAGCTCACAGATCAAGTGATCTTTCAAAGCAGAGTCATCTGTTATAAGCTGTGCAAACAAACTGTTACCAATTTATTAGTTTAGCTTTTCCAAAACAAGAAAAGATGAGGGAGGGAAGGTATTCAGTCCAGGCTTAGTGTGGAAGGTGGAATCAGTGGACATTTTTTGTACACTAGCACCCTCTGAACACCCATGTATGACAGTTTGGGGGTCCTTCGGTTTTTTATATGGTCTTCAACTCATAGTAGCCTCCTCCTTCTCCTGTCCCATCTATGGCTGTTTCCAGCACTGCTTTTTTCCATGGTAGAGTGCTCCCCAAAGCCCATGAAAGCACAAGCAACCCTCTGTAGCCTGTCCATTGCCTTGGCGGTTACTGCTAACATTTTATGTTCTGTGAAAACATTCAGAATCTGTTAAGCAAGATTCAGTTGTTAGAAAGAAGAGTGCTGTTTTAGGTACAATTTAGGCCACATCTGCACCACACATTTAAAACAGTATTACACTACTTTAACAATCATGGCTTCCCTATTCCCCTCACAGAGCTACCATTTCCAGACTGGTTTAAAAACTGATCCCTCTTCCCATGGAACTCTGGGAATTGTAGTTCTGTGAGGGGAATACAGGTCCCCTATCAATTCTCATCATCCTCAACAAACTACAGTTCTCAGGATTCTTCGCGGAAAGCTGTAACTATTGAAGTGGTACAATAGTGTTTTAAATGCATGGTGCCGCTTTGGCCTCAATCTGAATGCCCCACCAAAAGTGGTGAGTGTTCAGAAGGTAAGGCTCAGCGTGTATTCCCAGCTTCACGTCAGCTCCTGGTAATCATATTGCTTGAAAGTTATTTCCTTGTTTCCTCCTGCTCAATCATTATTTCCTTCGATTTTCTTCCCATAAAGTTTAAACCTTGTTTGCAACACCAACCATGCAGAAAGCATTCACTTCAGAAAATCAGAAGAAATAAAAGATATGTCGGGCAATCCTGGCTGCATCCAAGTCACCGGAGAGTTCACCACAAAGGTCACCACAAAGAACTCTGCATTACCTGCCCTCCATGAAATCAAACTTATTTTATGTTTGGCTTATTTACTGAAGTTCATACATAAGTTCACCCATTCCCTCCCCTTACTGAAACTTTTGCCACGAATTTGCTCTTTTCTCTCTTGTTTGCAAGCTGCTTCAGCCACAAAATAAACCAGAAGTTTTCTGTAAAGATTCAAAGATCAGGCATAATGCTAACCTTGGTTATTAAAAACAAAGCACAAAAAGGCAGGAAGGCATTCACTTCTACAACATTTATGCAGCATTAGTAAATTGCAGCACTTGGCTTTGTCTAATTGGCCACCTTTGTTTGCCCAAGGTGTTCAGTATTTGCTTTGGAATTCAGTGTGGGAATGTGACACAAGCGCAGGTGTACCTGCTACAGCAGTTGACCTTCAGTTTGTTTTCCTCCCTAGCCACAGCCCTAAGCACGCTCCTTTTCTCAGAAATTTGCCAGCACGAGCTGGCCCACTTTCATGCAATGGGATCTGGCACTTTAAACAAACATCATTTTGTTTTCGTTTTTCCTTTTTAAGGAAGGAAGTAGTAAAATGAGAAGCTTAATTTTTCTGTAGAAAAATTACAAGGCCTCTTCATTATCCAAAGATAAGAAGTCATGGCTCTGTAGCCAGAAATGGCTCGTTACAGTGGGGCAGAGCTGCTCTTTTCTAGCTTCTCAGAAGTAAAGTTGCTCTTGCCTACCAGTAGGAGCAAGGGGTAAAGTGGCAGGAAGACTGGCACAGTGCAAACACGCCAGCAGGAGTGCTGGACTGGCTTCATCAGTGCATTTGCACCACTCCAGCCTCACCCCCTGCCTCCTTGGATACAGTAGCAACCCACCTGTCCAGAAGGTAGTATAGCAGCTCTGCCCCATGTGGCAGGTTGGATCCAGACCTTCTGTAAACAGAAGGCCTCCTTCTGTTCATAGAAGTGACTTGGATCCATCAAAGGATTCTGCTGGATTCTTTGATGATAGGTAGACGATAGATACACGTGGATTTACTATATTGTGAGGCAGGAAAACATACACAATATGTATAACTGGCTGTATCACAGTGCTAATTCTTTTCAGAGTAAACCCACTGAAATTAATAGACCTAAGCTAAGCATGTCGATTAATTTCAATGGGCCTACTCTGAGTATGACTGACAATGGATGCAATGCAACAGGTTCCAGCAGGTATCACAAGCATTGCTCTACTAATGCGATGCCTGCTCACACCATTACAGTATGTGTTCCAAATTGACAGAGAGCAAGCACCAGGAAGAGCAGTGAGTGGGGGCAATGGGGTGGGGGAGGACACAGAGCTGAGTGCACCATGTAGGCTGCCTGGCACCCTGAAAGCAAGCCTTCTGCCCTCAGATGTCTCATCACCACCACTGAAGTAATTTTCATCTGCCCATACAGTCAGTTTCTGTGTGTAGAATTGGGAGGGGGGATTTTTCTGGACCAACAGGCATATATCAAATTTTGAGGGTGTGGAGGCGCCAGTCAAAAAATAGCTGCTATGTGGGGATGTGACATAACAAAATGGCTGCCAGGGAGTGTGTGGTGTAAGACAAAATTAGACAAGACAGCCTCCCTGACAATCTTATGCTTTCCGTACTAAGTCAGCTATGTCCTACTGGTCCTGATCATTGACTGGTCCTGAATATTGATTTAAACAAACATACACTGATGCTGTTGCTATCTAATAGCAGCAATTCCTCAGAACCAGTACAAGATGCCCATACATGATCTCATTTCATAGAAATTACTTAGAAGGTGCTTTCACATTTTGCTCAATAACTTTCTTTTTAGAAGGACTAGGGACTCCCCACGCCCTGTGAAACCTCAGAACCTGGGTCACCCACCCAGGGCACCAGTGAAAGCCTTTGCAGGCACCATGGTGCCTGAATTTGCCAGGCTGGTTACCTTACTGTTTATCCATTCCCAAAGGTACTTACAGAAGGACTCATCTCCTGCAAGCCGATGAAAACGTTGACAAACTTGGGAAACCCGAGTAATATCTTTATGAGTCAGCAGCAAGAAGATGCAAAGCCACAATTCATCAGGAAGAAGGAGCCATGGTAAGAGCTTGCTGTCACTATGCCATTCCTAAAAATCAAAAAGATTCCTGTGTGTTGTGCCAAATAATTGGGGGGGGAGTAGGGGGTGGAAGAAAGCCAATCAACTTCAAAGTAATGGCACACACCTGAGCAAGACAGCAAGGAAATAAAACTCAGTTGATCCAATTTCAAAATTGTTTTTTCTTTGTCTCACTAGCAACTGTGAGGAGCCTATTCTTGATGGGACAGAAACACGTCAGTCTCCCATCTTAAAAAATTGTTTCCAAAACTTCTAACTTCTATGTTATTCAGCACACAAAATATACTTACCATAAAATATACTTACTGTATTTATTTCATCATATTCTTTAACAGCAGTTTCATGCTCCTGTCTGAGTTCTGTCCCTGTGGAAGCAAAAAGATTTTACTTGGGATCCCCTAAAGTTGCACTAATTTGACAAACCTTTCAGAATCCTTTCGATCAAAATATTGCATAACTTGACCTTATCTGAATTGCATTGTGTCTCAAAAAATCTGTAGCCTGAATATTTTTTAATACCAGCCTATAACAGACATAAGTCTATAAGAATTACTGCATAGAAATGGGTTCCGCTATAACTGCAAATAGTGAAGCTCTCTTAAAAAATCCCGGTATTCAAATGGGATCACGTCAATTTTTGCATCATGACTATATATACCGTATTTTTCACCCTATAGGACGCACTTTTTCTCCTCCAACAATGAAGGGAAAATGTGTGTGCGTTCTATGGGGCGAATGCAGGCTTTCGCTGAAGCCTGGAGAGCGAGGGGGGTCAGTGCGCACCGACCCCTCTCGCTCTCGAGGCTTCAGGAAGCTATCCGCTAGCCGTGGGAGACCCAGCTCTCCCAGGGCTAGCGGAGAGCTTGCCTGCACCCAGAAGCTTGGGGCGCGCTGAGCTCAGCATGCCCCAAGCTTCGGGAATAGCGCAGCGCACCTGGGGGGGGGGAATAATTTTTTTTCCCTTTATTTCCCCCCCAAAAAACTAGGTGCGTCCTATGGGCCGGTGCATCCTATGGGGCGAAAAATACGGTAGTTCATCTATTGAATTACCCTGTGGGGGAAAAAATAAAATTGTAAGCCTTTTATCTAAAGAGAGGTTTGGGTGTTGTTGTTTTTCACATGACGCCTTCTGCTTGCTTCAGGAGCTCATTGGCAGATCAACTCGGCTCTGGAAAGCAAGGAGGAGGAGGAACTGACAAGCTCCAAATCAATCAATCAATAATCAATTAATCAATGGAAGTGCTGGATGCAAAAACACCCTCGTGCTCCACATTTGTCTCCATTTAATTCTCCATGCAGAATTGAGGATCACAGAATAATATTCTGCAAATATGTCACCCACCTGGGTATGCAAGATACAGTAAGTGCTCTACCGCTGAGCATCACAAAATGCTCAGCGGTAGAGCACTTACTGTATCTTGCATACCCAGGTTCAAACCATGGCATCTTCGGGTAAGATGGAGAAAGGAAGATTCGTGTTCAAATTCCTGGATGGCTGCTGAGTGTCAACAGACCATATGAGCTAGATAGACCCTTCATCTTGGTATAAGATGGCTTCTCGTGTTCCTGTCACCAGAATGCAGCTTCTCAGCCTCCCCCTGTAACCTTTGTACATGTATGCCCAGTGCTTTTTTCCTAAAAGAAATGTTTAGGGGTACTCTCATTTTCCAACATCTACCTCAATACACAAAAAAGGAAATTGTGATGCCACAATTCAGGTATTTCTTATGGGCACAGAAGCTGAGATGTGCATACCAAGTTTTCCTATCTAATTCATTGGAAATAAGTAAAATTCCACATTGAAATAAATGGAGGAGCTTGCACAAGCAAGAGAGCAGTGAGGGCAGGGACATGTTTTTTGTTTGGACTGTAGATTTTCTGAACGCAGTTACTCTTCCAGAGAAATTAGAAAATACACACTCATCATATTTCCAACAGATCAAAAGGCACTTTACTTGTCCAACTGATTCACACATATACATCTTCCTTTTCACTAAAGTGGACAGTGCGGATTGCCCAGTGATGGATTTCACATGCTAAATGTATTAGGACCAAAATCTACTGAGTTGCTTTAGGTGAGGCTCAGAAGATTATGCATACCCCTTTGGGGTTTGGGGTTTTTTCCTGTATACAATTGGTTTCACTTCTATGAAAAAACAAGAGATATGTGCCCCCCCAAAAAAAGGAAACCCACAGAATGATTGACAGCTGTATCTCAGTTCACTATATATATATATAGGCATTAACTTACATGCATTTGCATTTTTAAGAAAACTTTTCCTTGTGTTCTGATTATTAGATGTTTTCTTCTGATATTTACACGGTACAGTTGTTTCAGAGACGGAATGCATACTGGTCTGTTTACAAGGGTTGCAGCCTATATTAAAGCAGAAATGTGTAACTTGGGGAAGAAGGCTTATTGGAGCAATATATCCTATTCTACAAACATTTAGGTACAAGATCAAGAAAACTATTCTGAGCCAAATCATCCAGGATGTCTGACATTATCTGCAGAAATTACAGCAGACACATGGCACTCATTCTGAAGCCTCCCACAATGCAAAGCATGCGGAAACAGGGTGGGGACAGCTCTTGTTTCCTGCAAGGACAGTGCCAACTGTCACAATCCTGCACCCCTTTCACATGCAACGCATGGAAACAAATATAAGAACAGAGGCTTTGACACCAAGTAGGTCACTCCAGATTTCACACACCTGAAGATGGACAGATCTGAAACTTATAACTTCCTCTCCATGTTCTTTCACTGGTCTGTGCTGGTCTTTGAGTATGTTGTGATCTATTGAAAGAAAAACAAACAAAATTAAATGGGGAAAAAATACTCCACAAGAGCCGATACGGATGGATGGAGTGTTTGACTTAGAAAAGTATTCCCCTGGCTGGGGCCCTCTAAATATTTTCCACTTCAACTCTCACAAACCACAGCCAGCATAGCCAGTAGTCAGGATGATGGGAGATGTAGTACAAAATGAATATGGAGGGCACCAGGTTGGGAAAAGATTGTTAGGATATTTCCGTTCCACCTTAAAAGGGAGCAGGCTTTGTGAGTCACAGAGTCTGCGTATTTCCTGTTCACAGGAAATTTCTGTTGTTTCTTTGCTTTCGTCTCTCTCTCTGTGCCTGAACACGCAAGCAGGCAGTCATGTTTTTCTTTGTTCTGATCACCGCTGAATAAACTTGGAAAAATGCTCTCCTGCTGTGCATCTTTTGCTGTGTGAATTCTGCTGATAGAGTGTGCACCAGCCTAAGAATGTGGAATACTATTTCTGAGGCTTCGTGTCGCTAATTGCTGATACTGCGTGTCTACGGGAGATCGATGGATCGTCCGGCAGCCGGCTTGGGGGCTATGATGGACTCTGTCTCCCTGGCAGTATCCCAACAAAGATGACATCTATGTTGGATATATGGCTTCAATTCCTTTCTCATTCTTGGGTAAAACAGTGACACAGTTCAGACATAAACCATGGCTTATCATTTGCTATCAGTCAAAGAATGAGCTATATCATCACATTCCCCTTCCTTGTTCCTTCCTATATGAGTCTATTCTTGCTTCTCACATCCAAATCAAGACACCATGGTTTAATTGGGACTTACAAACCAGAAGTTAAAACCAGGTTCAGAAGTCACAGGAAACTATAATCAAGAGATAGGTGTGCCAAAGCAAAGTACTGTTTTATTGTTAAAATGATGGTTGTTTTTTAATTGTGTGTGTAGGTCACCTGGACACATTCAAATTAGGCAACAATGAATATGCAGGAGAGGATGGAACACACAAGCACGTGGCCAATAAATCAAAGTTTAATCAGCTCAAAATTATCATGCCTAAACTAAGCCACTGTCCCCTCTAAACTATCTAAAAGGAAAGAATAATAGCGACCTTTCTCACAATATTTTTGTGGAGAAGGACTTTCAGATGGGCAAACTACAGATTAAGAACATACATGTTTATCTTTGAGGGGTTATTAAATTTTATAAGAAAATAACAAAATATTAAACATAGCTTTGTATAGTAACAGGGATTAGATTGTAAGTAGATACTTTACACATCCTTAATGATTGCAAAAGACACCCAATATTGCTGTTTTGGTAAAACACAAACTTATTTAAATTATAATTAATCAGTTAAAAGGCAAATAATGTATTTTAATTGCTTAAATTAATTCACAAAAAAGATATTCCAAAAGAAAAAAAATGATCAGCTAATTTCTGCCTATGTAAGCACAAAACATGATGAATATATTCGTCACTGATGAAACACATACATTTTGATAACACATAATTATGATGCTGAAAAAATGTACACATAGGTGTAGAAAGTTATTACAACTATTATTAGGGTTTCTTGTATCAGTTCTAATGAAACACTTTCCCAACTAGCCTTTTAAATTAAATGAGAAGAAGTCTGCAGGGAAAACCACAATAAATCAAAGTTCTCTTTAAGACATAAACCATTGTTTTTTAAGGGATCGTCTATTAGTTCCTTTGTAAAACTTTAATCTTGACATCATGGGAAATTAACACAGACATTTCACTTAGGCTATCTTCAGGGAATCAGGGTAAACCCATCCTTCTTTCAAAAGCCAACAAAATACATTCAATAATACATCACTGGGTGGTAAATATTAAAACATAAAAGGGCAAACCTTGGCTTCAGCTCTCTCTGTGTGAAAGATGCACATACAGTGCTGGATCTCTTAGAACACCTCTTAAAACCAACCGCATCTGTGCTGATTTTCATGGCCCCCAAAAGCTTCTTGCCTACAAAAGACAATGCAGTCACAGGTAGTTCCATAGTCATAACAATAAAAGCAGACTCAAGGGTTATGACATAATCATCTACAAACATGGATGCGTATTTCCATATGAGGTAAAGATAAAGGACCCCTGGATGGTTATGCCCAGTCAAAGGTGACTATGGGGTGCGGTACTCATCTTGCTTCAGGCCGAGGGAGCTGGTGTTTGTCCAGACAGCTTTCCAAGTCATGGCCAGCATGACTAAACCACTTCTGGTGCAACAGAAACGCCGTTTACCTTCCCACTGCAGCAGTACCTATTTATCTGGGACAGAGCAATAGGACCTTACCCCATTGCATGGACTCAAACTGCCAACTTTCTGATCGGCAAGCCCAAGAGACGCAGTGGTTTAGACCACAGCGCCAATATTTACATATGAATTCATTCCCAAATATATATTCAGACCATCTTCTCTTTTAATTCACTGCCAAGCGTAAGGCATGGATGGTACAAAAGGCAACTTAAAATGGCCAAAACAGATATGGTCTGTGAGATCCATAGTCAGTTCTCCCAATATTTTCATAAAATAAATTAGAAAGTAAAGCTCAAAAACAGCTGTGGATGCTCTGATTTTGACAGCAGAGGTGGTGCTAGGGAGATAGTTTAACTCTTCTCCCCTACTTCCACAATCAATCTCCCCTCTCCAAACTGCTATTAGCTCTGCTTAGGAGCTGAAAACAGGCATGATAAAGGGAGTTGAAGGGAGATTCCGTCACAAAATCAGCACAGGAAGGGAAAGGGTAAACTGTACTGTACTCCCTTAAGCTCACCTTCTGTTCCAATCGAAATTAGAGCTCTGATCCAGTTGCTGGTTGATGATGACAAAGTGTTGGGAGAACAGACCACAGAGTTCCCACATCCCACTTGTTTTGGTCCAGAAAATGTAGAGCAGTGTGACATGCTCAGCTTCTCCTTACATGAGTGACCAGAAGAGGACTTCCACCCCTACTCTGTTATCAAGAGCGGTGTCATAGCAATTAGACCAAGCAATAACCCATCTGGCTTGAAACCAGCCTTCCTAAGCTTTATGTTGATCAATGTAAACAGTTGTTTTGCCCATGCACTCCTGCTTGTTTTTTGCCTTCTTTTTCTGCCCATGCATTATTGCAGAAGCATAGGAGCCATATCCATTATATGGATGAACATAGAACTGGCAGTGCCATCTGGTTCACCCCACCCAATATTGGTTCCACGCTATAAACATTACTAGAATAGCATGGGACCAGGTCACTCAGAATTCTTCTAGTGTTATTAAGTAGAATCATAACAAATAAATAATATATTGGGAAAGATATCCATTCATAATTCCCGGCATTTCCTAGCCTTTTGCTAGGAATGGATAGATCAGTCTATTTACAGTGTGTCTCAGTTCTGCATGTGGCCAGCTCCATATTATTGGTTGTTTCTGAAAATCCACATAAAAATGTTGATTTTTAAATATTCTTCCATTATTATGAGGTGGTCAAAGGGCTGCCTTTTTTAAATGTTCTCCATCTTTTTGTGAAGGTCCAAACCACTCCTAGTGGCTAGAAAGACTGGGAGCTGGTGAGTACATTAACAGGCAGGCATCTCTTCCCCCATACAAAGTCCCTGAGAAAGGAGGCAGGTCATCATTAGAGTAATTTTCAAACTCATTTTGCACACACATAGTAGCCTCTGGGTGCTACAGAAGCTTAACTGAAGGCACTTAAAAGTTTGACGTGCAACATATGGAAAGTGCAATCCTATATACATCTTCTCAAAAGTGTCACTGTCTTCAGTGGTGCGTGCACTCAGTTAAGTAAGTGCAGCCTAGGTTGTCTTCGCATTGGCGTAGGCTATGAGTTTTAAAACAATAAATCATATTTTGTGTGTTTATGGGTTTACAAACGGGTTGAAGGCTATGTTCATAACACAGAAAACTGAGACCCCACAGCCTGTATAGAAATAAAGCCATTTCCATGAAATTTGGCAGATATCTACTTATATTCCATGTTCACAACAATGTAGCTATTTTGACACATTATTTTATGCAAAAGGGGGGGAATCATATATATATATCACAATCCTGTTAGACAACATCAGTCTATTTTTACCTTTCAAAATGTGTCCATTCTCCAATTGTTTCTTTTCCGTCAATAATAGATTAGATAAATGTTCAGGACTGTTACATGAAAAAGAAGACTTTGATTCCTGTTTTTCAGGAAGGCTTTGCTGTTTTAGAACCTCAGAACTTTTATCCTCACAGTAGCTTACGTCATCGTTCGTATATTCAGTAGCCTTATGCTCATACATATTACCACCCTTATGGTAGTCGAGTGCGGATATTTTTGCTTCTTTAGAAATTCCAAAATGTTGTTGACAAGAGAGAAGATTGCCACCAACCTCTTGCTGAAGCCTTTTGGACTTGTTGAGATAACTCAAATACAAGTAATATTTTGCCAAAACACTATCGCTGTGGTTGGAATCAAACTGGGATTTGTCATTCCAAAATAGCTTCTCATCACCATGAGCTTTTATTCTTGGGACAAGAAATTCTTCTGTATTCTTTTTAGCACCTACTACTGATTTTGCAACACCCTCAGAAACATTTTCATGTATATCACCGTGCACATATACTGGAACCGTATTGGACTTATGTTCTACACTATCAGTAAACTGGAGAAGCATGTCTAACAAAACACAGTCACTACTACTGCCCAAGCAAGTGCTTTTATAACTGTGATTCAAACAGACTGAAGTACTGTTTTCTGAAGGGTTCAATAATGTGTTCCCACAGAAACTCTTAATTTGCATGGCTGGATCTTTCATCAGGAATTTAAATTCTGTTTCCCTTTCTTCTCTGTTACAGTGGTTTCCATTAGATGTACTATTTGCTTGTTCTTCTGTGATATTCTTCCTTTCTAGAGTTTTAACCATCCCTAGCATATGCTCAGATTTAAATGCATTTCTCTGATCGATGCCTTTCTTTAGAGGCTGAAAGTCTGAACTCCCATCCCTTAACGCATCTTTTTTTACTTTGAGATGAAAAGGGATGTTTTTGTCTGTAGTCTCTCCAACATCATTGGTCCCACTGGAAGCTTTAGGTTTGAGAGTCCACATGAAATCTTTGCATTTGTTTTCTTTGATCTCCAAGAGCTTTTCTGTTCCTGGATTCCATTTTTCACAGATGTCAGAACTTTTTGTGAAGGAGTGTCTGCCTTCCAGCACAGATAAATTGATGAGTTTAATATTTTCTGCCTCAACATCACTGTTGAGAGGGCTTGTGCGTTCCTTGCTCTCTGGTAGTTTTAGACAATCAGTCTTCACATCTGCAAATTCCTCATCTGAACTATCACTGAGAGGAGGCCAAAAAAAAGTTTCATTTTTGTGCAGGTCCACTGTAATTGTACATGAATCATCTACATTATGAGCATTTAAAGAACTGGCTTCTCTTGTGCTACTATGCATGTCATCCTCAACTTCACATTCTTCTGAAATGTTGGTGGAAAGCATAATATCCCTTCCTTCTCTCTCAGGCTTAGTTGCTTGAGCAGAACTCTTGCAAGGATGAGGTGACGTATTACAACATAAAAAAACAGGAGGAGTACATCTTTTAGCACGCGCCGAGCTATTTTCAGAGGCTATGAAAGGATTTAAAACATGTGCATGTAATAACTTCATTTCCAAATCATCAGCATTTTTATTTATGGCATCTTCACCACTGCTATTTTGAACCACTGTATCATAATCCAAGGTAGATTTTCCAGTTTCCAGCAGGTTGTCCCAAACAACAGATGTATCATGAAACAATTCTGCCCAGCTTGCAACCATTCCCAGTTTCTGTGTCTCAGGAATGCTTGCATCCTCAAGTAGTTGATTATCCAATTTTGATATGTAGGTACTGCTTAAACATTTTCTGTGTGGTGGTTCATTTGTGTTACTTGTTTCTTGTTCCGTTCTTGGATAGCTCACTCTAGAGAGTCTCTGAATTGAATTATTTCCTCTGCTTAGCGACTTGTTGGGCTGCTGAAAGCCCATGCTAGCATTAGCTACAGAATGTAATGGGATACCTTTGGCCTTGACTGAATTTGGTCTATTAGCATCACCAACAGTGCCAGACATTGTCCTTCCATAGAAAGTTAGCCGCTTAAGTCGTAAGAATGTCAGATTCTGTGTACATGCCGTATCAATTTCACTTCCAGCAGAGTGATTCTACCTTAGGAGACAGATGCTCCATCTGTTGAAACAAACACAGTTATACATGAAAGCTATTCTAATTATTTATTGGCAGTGCAAACAGGATAGTCCACATGGGTAAAATGTCTATTCTGTCATAAATTTTACAGTCAGGGTCACCTTCTTAACCTTTGCATTTGTCTAATAGGTAGGGATCACCAACAAGATTGTAGCAAAAACCAGCCCACTGAAGTGTCAAGCAGAATCAGGTTAATAGAAGAACAAAAATTCATTGTTTATGCATTTCAAATGGTTTTAATATCTTGTAGTGAGATGTCCTAAAAACGTAGTTGTAAGATGGCTTATCAATACCATGCATGAAAAAACAAACAATATGGTGGGCCCAATGAATTATTTGTACAAATGTTGTGGTTTTGCTGAAGCTAAGCAGATCTAGTCCTAATTCTTACCTCTATAGCCTCAACTGCTATCTATATTGATGGAACCCCATGGGTCTTTATTGGACTGCGTGCTCTGTGTGTGTGTGTGTGTGTGTGTGTATTTGTTGGGAGACTCCTTAGATATGCAGAATTCTCTGCTACTGAGTTTCACTGCTATATGTATAGGCACTCAGCCACCAAAGATCGTTATTAGAAGGAGCAAGTAGGCATGAAACAAAATGTTTCACTGAGTCACATATTGAATAGTATAAGCTAAGTGGAACCAGGACATCCCACTATTGTCTCTCCCCTCCCCACATTTTCTTTTCTAGCTGACAGTCACATTCTGGGGCAAGTGAGCATGACCAGTTCTCAATGGTGGGTTTGGTTTTTGTATAAGGGAGGCTTTTGGGGGGCCTTCAGGGGTTTCCCCAAAAATATTTCTGTCCTTTTCCAAGAATCAGGAATTCCCAAACAACTCTGTACCTCCCTCTTGATTCCTAGTAGTCCCGATTCTGTTACAATCTTGTCAGCATTCAGCACCTGAGCTCACTACTAGAAAGGGTAATGATAAAAACACTGTATAGGCTGGCTGCAACATGAAAGCTTCATATCTGAACACACCTTTTTCAGGATTGAGGCCCAGAAATTGTTTTAAAAGAAAACCAAGCTACTTCAACCACATAATCAAGAAGAGAAAGACATCAGTATGGTGCAGTGGCCATTTGAGCTATGTGGAAGCTAAGTTCAGTTATGCACTTGGCCACAAAGCCAACTGGGTCATCTTGGGCAGGTCATTATCTCCCAGTTTAACTAACTAAGTAAGGCTGGTTGCTTTGACCTAAAGCACAGGTCTCCTTTCCTTGAATAAAGAAAAGGTGGACTGTAACAAATCAAAACTGGGCACATGTCTCCCATGTCAAATATAGTAATTACAGATGAACAAAACTGTGTATTCATTTTCAAAATAAAATATAGTCTCAAGCTGCCACCTAAAGGTGTAACTTGATTGTACTCTTGTTTTAATATAATATTGTATACAGGATATTAATTCAGTTCACTTTCAATATTGCTTCAATATTGAGAAGGGCAGCCCATATGGGAAATAAATGTTAAGTCTAGGAGGAAGAGACAAAGATGAGGAAACAAAGGCATCAAGGGGTGATTTGGAGAAGACAGGCAGAAAAATAATGCATACAGCTTGTTTTTTCATTTCCCAGAAGGCACCAGTGACTTTTCAAAAAGAGGGTTAGATGAACTCATGTTGTCGTGATTGCCTTACGCTAATTAACAACCGAAGGCAATGAGTCCACTGTTACTTGGATCTTAAGACAGAGGGGAAAACATGTCTCACAGCATCAAAATTCCCTGGCAATGAGGCCATTGTGTGCTGTGTAAACCCTTTCCATATGCCAACATGCTGCTGTGTGAGGTTATATAGAAATACAATATGCTGCAACTCCATAACATATAAACAGGGCTTTTTTTTAGAGCCGGAGCTCACTGGAGCTCAGCTCCACCATTCAAAGAGAACAAGGGAGAAGATCGTGGCCAAATCCAACACCTCTTTTTCTAGAAAAAGAGCACTGTGCTGCACAAATATATCAAAGTTCAGCGAATGCACTCAGGCAGGGCCGGATTTTGGTTTGATGAGGCCCTCAGCTACTGAAGGTAATGGGGCCCTTTATATGTCCAACAGCAAATTGTCACTGCTTTTTGTGTTGAATATATGCTATATGGCAGGCATGTCCAAAGTCCGTTTTGGGGCCCTAATCCGGCCCCCTGGTCATTTTAATCCAGCCCCTGTGGCAGTTTATTTCCTGGGGTAAAATCCTAAAAAAAAGCCCTCAACAACTTCAATCCTAAGAAAAGCTCAACAACTTTTGGGGTAAAATCATAAAAAAGCGCAACAACTTCACGGCCCTTCACTTCATCAAACCTGGCCCTCTTTGAAAAAAGTTTGGACACCACTGCATATGATAATTTATGGACCTAATAGGTTATCTAAAGCTATTTGCACATAACAAAATCTGTATTTTATCAAAGTAATTGTTGAACTGAAATAAAAATAAAGAAGTTGTTTTTTAATCTTATATTTTGGAAAGGTACATCCAGCTCCCCCCCCCCCCGTTAAATTTTATAGGTAAATCCGGCACTGCTCTCAGGTGCTGGATACTGCCCAGAAGCTGTCATGTGCTTTCTGGAACCCGGTTTGTTGTTTAAGGGCAGCGTTTCTAGGTCTCAGGCGAGGTTTCAAAGCCCAGAAGATCCGATCTGGCCCCGCGCGCGCGTCCCTCGCCAAGTTCGCCCCTTCACAAAACCCGCGAATTTCTGGCGAGGCGTGAGAGATTCACGCCCAGAAAATGCACGGGGCTTACGCGAGGTTTATTTCTCTTTTTACGCGAAAGGGTAGAGAGCAGCGGAAGGAACGGCCGGCTCGCCTCAGCAAGTGCCCGAGAGGGGGGCGAACTAAGGGCCCGAAGGCGGGACGAAGCGGGACGATGCCCGGGCTGCACCCGGGGCTTCTCCTCTGAGGAGAAAACCTCGAGCCAGCCGCGTCCCCGACGGGGGGCTACGAGTGGAAACGCACCTCCTCACCAAGCGGCAGAGGCCCGACTGCCTGGGAAGAGCGGGGTGCTCCTTGTCAGCGCGGGGAGAAGGGCGCCCCGGTTCGCGAGGGAGCCCCGTCCCGCGCGGCGCCTCTCCAGCCCGCGACCCGCAGGAGCGGCCAGGGAGGGAGGCTGCGGGTGCCGCCTCAGCCGCCTCCTTCTGCCTCCGGCGCGGGGCTCTTGTCCCCGTGGAAACCGGCCGCTGGGGGTGGAGTCGGCAAAGCGGGCGGGGAAGCGGCTTAGCCTCCAGAGAGGGACGTCGGTTTTCCCCTCCGCGCTTCTCATTTCAGGGGCGCCAAGCGGCTCTCCTCGTTTCGCGCCGGTTTCGTGCGGCCCCTTTGCGCGAAGCGGTCGCCAGCTCGAACCCGCTTCGGAAAGGGGGTCCAGCTGCCTTGGCATATGGCGCAGAGGAGCCTGTCGCTTCCCTGCCGGGGCGCCGCCAAATTCCCTGGGAACACATTGGACTTTCTTGCGAGTTCGAGGCGCTGAGGAGATGGAGGCTCGAGGGGCTTCGAGGAAAGGGACTAAAAACCGGCCCAGGCCTGCTGGCTCCACTGGGAGGCGCCGTGACCCTGACGAAGAAAATGAGCTTTATTCTTCCACTTTCTTATCGGTCATAGCAGTTGGGCGAGAGAAATACGAGACGAGACGATAATCTTTATTGTCATTGTCCCAAACAGAACAACGAAATTGAAAAAATCTACACCAGACATTCAAAAACCCACATGCCTGCCTTCCCAGCTATCCCAGCCTGGTCAGTCCCTAAAAACTCTGATACCCCATAATTGAATACAATATACTCACATAAAGACTACCTTACACTGCGTTTAAAACCAAAATCGCATTTGGATAGAAACTGTTTCTCAGGCGGCTAGTCCTAGTCTTTATAACCCTGTACAGTGCTTCCTTCGGGTTACATGCGCTTCAGGTTACAGATGCTTCAGGTTACAGACTCCGCTAACCCAGAAATAGTGCTTCAGGTTAAGAACTTTGCTTCAGGATGAGAACAGAAATCGTGCTCTGGCGGCGCAGCAGAGGGAGGCACCATTAGCTAAAGTGGTGCTTCAGGTTAAGAACAGTTTCAAGTTAAGAACGGACCTCCGGAACAAATTAAGTACTTAACCCGAGGTACCATTGTACCTTCTTCCAGACAGCAGAAGCTGAAAGAGATCATTTCCGGGGTGCGCACTATCCCGCGCCATCTCTGCAGTTTTCTTATGGCACCTGGAAGCATAGATTTGATGCAAGGTGGGAAGAGTGCACCCAATTATTCGCTCCACAGTCTTTACAACCCTGGACAGCATTGTTTTTTCCCTGACCCTGCAGCTCCCAAACCACACACAGAGACCACAAGTTAATACACTCTGCACAATACAATGGTAAAATGCCGTCAACAGGTCCTCTGAGAGATGGTTTTTCCGGAGGATTCTCAGAAAATATAACCTCTGCTGTGCTCTCATCATCTTTTACGCCTTGCATAACTTGTCTACACCTGTAACACGCACACACACACCCCAACTAAAAAGCCCCAGATACTTCAACCCTTCCTCCAACCCCTTGAGTATTTTGCCTACCCTGTTCTGAACCTTTTCCAGCTCTCTGGGCGCGGCAACTAGAGCTGGACATGGTTTTGTTGCACCATTGACTTGCATATTGGCAGTACGAGATGGACAGCTTTCCTTTTCGGTCTCGTCTAATATCTCCAAATTATTAGGAAACATGAATGGGAGAGGTGCTCAGAGTGGCTCAGGGGTTTTTTTACCTTTGATTGCCATTACTGTCAGAAATGCCTCCATAGATGGCTGTGCTTCCTCATTTTGAACCCAAGGGCCCTGGAGTCCTGCATAAAGACTAGCTGTAGTAGTGCACAAATACTTACATTAATTAACAGGGCTAAGTTAAGTCTGTTAATTTCACGAGGTCTCTTCTGAACAAGCCTTAGTTGAACATCCCTCTCCAGTTGCTGTTTATTTCTTATGTGGGAGTTCAAGCTTCAGCTCATATTCTAAAACAAGTATAGACCCCAGTATTTCTCTCTGACTTTATATAATCTACTATAGACTATGTAGTCTGTGTATCCAATATTTCCACAGTAAGATTATCCTTTGCAATTTAAGCCATTGTTGCTAGTAGTCCCAGAATCAAGCTATTTTACTTTAGTTGTTCCACAGGCATTTCAGTGATTTACCAAAGATGGTAGCATATTTCTTTTACAAAGTGGTCTGTGTGTTTGTTGTCTGCATTTTTAAAAGCTTGTTTCAAAATAATGTTGGGGCGGGTAGCTTTGTTTTTCTCTTACTTTTCTAAGTGGGGAGGACCCATCACTCAGGGCCCATACTTTGCATATAGGTTTCCCAATCAACCCCTGCATTTCCAGTTAAAAGCATCACAGGCTGCAGGCCTGGAGAGATTTCTGCTTGGGTCCCTGTGAAAGCCTCCTTGAGCCACAGGAGGCAAGACTGGAGCTTCATGTTCCGTACTATCACTGGACAATGTTTTAAGTGTGTTAAAAGTGTGGCGCTTACTATAACTTTACTATAAGTCTTTTAAAAAAGCACTGATGGTCAGTAGCAAATTCCATATGTGCTGCAGCTTTTGTGACAATGCCAATTGCTGCTGACCAACTGCAGTCGCCCAGATCATGCATTACACTTGTTCATATCAGCCAGTGCTCTCATTTTCCTACTCATATTGAAATACTGCCCCTCAATGAGGTCAAACTTAGATTCACAAAATGTTTAGGGATATGCGTACCTGTGCCCCCCTCCAAGAAAAAGCACTGATATCAGCACATATCTATGTATGCTTAGAGCCGATCCTACAGTGAAAAATGTGTTGAACGAATTAACTCCAAAATGTCAAAATTGTATGTGTACCAAATGACTAAACAGAGGAAGACCAAACTCCAGTTCAGAGACATTAAGGCTACAAAACCATACCCACTTGGGAATAATTGATCTCAATAGGACTTTCCTTTAGAATAGACATGAATAGGATTGCAGTTAGCTTATTATGGTTGCCTAGTGATCTGGACTGCCTCTGTTCCATCCCTTGCCTTATCCTTATCACCTAGGAGAAGCTGAGGGAAGGGTCACAGCTTAGTGGTGGAGCATCTGATTTGCATGCAGAAGGTCCCGAGTTCAATCCCTGACATCTCCATAAAAAATCATCCAAATCCTAATTTTCAGATTAGCCATTGTTTTTTATTAAGGGTTTCTAGTTGCCTAATATATTAACCCATGATGGTTCTTGGTACTATATTCATAATGGATGTTATGTTAGTCCTGTGACTGTGATCGGTTATAACCTGCCTTGGAACCTGCTGGTGAAGGCTGGGTAATAAATGTAATCAGCATCCATTAGACAAGGATTATGCTAAAAGGTCAGAAGATGGCACTGACTCATCATTGTTTGGTTTCACTTACCATCTGTGTGATGCTTTCATGAAACAAAATTCCTGAAGCGGAACCATCCCCATTTTACAAAGACATATTCTCTTGATTCTTCCCTAACCATTTTAAGTATGATAAGTAAAACTATGAGTGGTTCATTGTCAGGATGCCATTGCCAAGTATACCTAACTCTCAAATACTGATACATATTCCTTTTAACATATTTTCTCCTAAGGCACCAAAGATCGACGGGAGGACAGAATGGATGGGGACCTATGCATGCTATTTAGAAGAAAGTCTGGATGTAATAAATATAAATAGGTATCTACTATATATTTTGGAAAGTGTTGTTTCTTTGCCTGTTCCCGGTGGATTTTCACACCTCTTAAGCTATCAAGCAAGTTTTGCATGACAGTTCCTGAGATCAAGGAGCAGGTTTTTGTCACTGTATGGACGCCATTTTGAATCAAGATGATGGACTGAACCTTTCAGAGCTGCACAGATTTTAACCACTGGTTTCAAAATTGCACTGATTTTCTTTCTTGTTAGAATTCCCAAGCAATGCTGGCCACTTTCTATTAGTTATAAATAAAGAAAGTACTATAGCGAGTTCCTCTTGCATGCCATACATAGGGCCAGCCCCATCATCAGAAGCTCTGT
The DNA here is from genome assembly GCF_027172205.1 of Podarcis raffonei. Lineage (NCBI taxonomy): Eukaryota > Metazoa > Chordata > Lepidosauria > Squamata > Lacertidae > Podarcis > Podarcis raffonei. The sequence continues at coordinate 59,787,086 of NC_070612.1, read as the reverse complement.
GAAGGATTTCCATTTGTGCAATTGAGTTTTTCTTCCTCTGCTCCCCCCATGAGCCCCTCACAGCCCCCCAAATTGGCTAGGAGTGTGTGTCAGAGGAACCCCCAAAGGAACATGGGGAGGAGAGGGGGAATCATTCTACCTGGAAAGCGCAGATGGAATGATTCGAAGAAGTTGGGTGGCCGTTTCTGAAATATAGTAAACATAATTGCCGTGAATAATATGGTGTGAGTTTAATTTCATTTATTATTATTATTATTATTATTATTATTATTATTAATACCCCACCCATCTGGCTGAGTCTCCCCAGCCACTCAGGGCGGCTCCCAATCAAATGTTAAAAACAGTACAGCGTTAAATATTAAAAACTTCCCTGAACAGGGCTGCCTTCAGATGTCTCTTAAAGATAGGATAACTGCTTATTTCCTTCACATCTGAAGGGAGGGTGTGCGCCACTACCAAGAAGGCCCTATGTCTGGTTCCCTGTAACCTCACCTACACCTCATTTAGGTGTAGATTTATTACGGTCTCACTCTAAATACTGTTGTTGTATCTTCTAGTAGTGACATCATTACATGGGCTGTTACAACTGTCAGCACACCTAATCCTATGCCCCAAGCTAGCATATCAAGTCTGAGGACTGTGCCATTAATGTGTTTCCCCCTCTAAATGTGATGATTATGATGCAAGCCATAATAACGCAGCGACTCTCCTTCTGCAAAGAACTTTATTGCACAATAAGGAGCATAACATTGAAGAATGGCTTTTTCAACATACTTTTATTAGGGAGTCCTGTCATTATAGTAACATATAAAACAATCAAGATGTTGACATAGAAATGTGAACTTTACAAAGATAAGGCCCAAGTTTACAGGTACGTTTCCCCCTAGATTTTTGTGTGTGTTTGCATTTAACGAAATAAACCCTATTTAATTCTTCCCAGAGTTGTGTTTATAAATATTAGACAAATCACAAAATAGATTTCAAGTACATAACGTTTTACAATATATTCCAAGCACAGACAGAAATACACAATACTGTACCTATGGACTCTTCATATGCCAGACATTTCCAGTACTGGAGACAAGACTTTGCTTCAGTCTATGCAGTACAGATAGTGTGACCTGGGAGATTGATGGGTGTGGGTGTGGCTGGAATGTGGTTTGTTGGTTGTTGTTGTTGTTTTGCTTTTGTTGTTTTTAAGGGATGGCATCCAATTTCGTTGCACTTGTGCAATGTTGCACGTGTGTAATGACAATAAAGAATCTATCTATCTATCTACATGCTGTTGATTATATACACACACTCTCCCAGCTTCTCAGTTCTCTCTGTTATGTAGAAAAGGTGTGTCCATAATTCCGTAGAATTCACCTTGGGAAAGCTCTACAGGATCAAGGATGTGTATATACATCTAGGCATTCATGTACATGCACTTGCATCTAACCCTACATGTACCCTTATTGCACAGTCCATTCTCTGAGGTAATCTGTTCCTCATGCAACCCAACCCTTCCCTAATCAAATCATACAAACAAATGTTTCTAATGTTCCTGGCGCTCTATGACATCAACAAGACTACATTTTAGAAGCCAGGAACCTAAGTGATTATAATTAAGGGGCTCAGTAAATTTATATATCTGTAGGACTCAGAATAGAACTTGGTTTTATTTTAGTACACTATATGCAAAGTCTGTACTGCCTAATTCTATCATCACAGTGCCTAAAATGCAGGTGTCTGTTATCTTTGTTTTGGGAACCAAAGGCAGATGTGTCCTAAGTGGATTTATGTTTCAATAGAAAGGATTCAGGAATTGTTAAAGAATTAAATATGCAATAAAAACTATTGATCAGCAACTGTTTGCAAGGTTTAAGAGAGGCAGAGAACAGCAGATAGTTACTGTTGAGAAAAGCTTATTTTAAAAAGATATCTGGTACCTTTTAAAGGGATAGGGGGCAAGCAAATGTAAATCCCCCCCCCAATTCTAAAGTAGCCGACTGCACAAAAAGAGGAAACAAATAGCAGTTTTACCTCCTGATCCAACAGCTACTTACATTCTCTAGAGCTAGAGAATATACTTGAAGCTTCACCAGAATGCCTGATGTTTCCTCAGGAAAGAATTGTTAAGCCTTCATTGGGCAAATTACAGACACAATCTGATGTGCAGTTGAGCACCTATGGGTTGCAGATGAATAAGAAGGGCTTAATCACGTTCAGTTGTGACTTAGGATTGTGCTGCTTTCACATGTTAAACATGATTCACACTCCTCATGGATAAAACACTATGAAGGCCCAACTGGTTAAATGATACACAACAACATTATAACCTTACCACAATAGGTTGCTGTGAAGGGAAATTGTTTTTTAAAAACTGAGTAGTTTATACACTGATAAATTCCATATAAATCATAAATAGCAGCAATTCTTACAGCAATAATGGAACTAATGTTGTGTTTTTCATACTGGCAGAAAATCAGTCTATTGGCTTTAAGAGTCCTGTGGTTGATACAGTTAGATACAGGGGGAGAATAATCCTGTGTCAGGAAATCCAAACTGGAGAATACAAAATATTTTTGTTTTGTTTTTTTCCAAAGTTGGGCACCGGGACTTACTGATCTTTTCTACACACGTGAGGTTTTATGCATTTATAGCCTCTTAGAAGTACTTGGAGCTACACAGGCACAAAACCTCCAGCACATCAAGACAACAAAGATAACCACACACTACTGTCATAGGGACACATTTATGAGCGAACTATGTGCATCCATTGTCACTTATATTAGGTAAGAGAGTTAGCATGCACAAGAAATAATAACATAAAACGGTGACTCAGGATTTATCATGATGGAACAGTAATGAGTGGAATCAAGAACTAAGAAACTCTGGGATACATCATGATGAAATAGTAATAAAAGGAATCAAGAACTAAGAAAATCATCTTTAGATGCTTGGGATTCAGGGGGTAGGATGCATTTCATAAAGTCTGTCTCTGTTTTCAGAGACCAGTGTATTTTTAAGTTTTATATATTTAAGTAGGCCTACCTAGACTTTTAGTTTTTTATATCTGCATGTTTCTATGTTATGTACAACAATCTACAGTTAATCCCAAAACCTCTTACAGAACTGTACTTCCACTGCCCTGCAAAGACCTTTCATTACCATTGAGTCAAGTGGTGAATCACAGGAGTAGCTGAACTGTCATCTTATGAAAAGTACTCACCTCTCTTCAGCTTTAGAACTGCCAGGACAGAACTACACATTATACACCATGCATTTGGAAAGCCAATATATCTGGCAGCTGATGTGATTGCAGAGGCCATAGAGATTTGCTGGGCAGGATCAAAGAACAGAAAGAAGAGCTTAATTAAAGATTCTCTCCTGGATATTTCCCCTCTAGGCTGTTTCCCCATACAGCTGGGCATCTCCAAGTCCTGGAGCCTACCAAGGTGGGAGAGCATAGGAAAATGACCATGGTAAAAGAGAGAACAGTTGGGCACAAGAAGGCTTAAGCACGTCTTTCTGCCAGTTAATTCAACCCTGCAAGAAACCCCTACATCACCATTGATAAGGGAATTCCATGTTTGCTTTGCAATGTGTAGTTTGGACCTTAGAAACATGGTGTTGTCATTTCAACTCTATCTAGCAGACCCTGCCTACTTTCCGCCTCATCTACTCACCATCTTGTGCAGATGTCTGAGAACCCCATTCTCCAATCTTTAAAAAAAACTTTGCTAAAACATTTTAAAAAACCAAGACATGCCTTTGTGCATTTGTTTTAGTAATCTGTACACTTAAATATCTTCAGAAGTTGACTTTGCTAAAAATTTACCAAAATTTTGTAAACACATAAAAATATTATTTTTTTTTAATGAAAATTCAAACCAAGAAAGAAAACCTCAGCAATCAACATTGCTTGTATAGGCATTGGTTAGTGGAGATTGTTTCACTAAGGAGTATATTCAAACGCATCACCCTCTTTTTGTCGCTAATTAAATTTAGTACATCATGGCTTGTAATGGTAGAGATGATAAATTTCTGTTCTATTCAGTCATTGATAAAAACAAGCAAGCAAGAAAAAAATAACTGCTTTTTGGTTACTGAAAGGCCACCATGTAGCTAAATCAATAATTCAATTATGAAAAGGAAACTTAAGAACTTCATAGGTCCATTATGGATTAAAAATGAAGAACTACTTGCTGATTGCCTTAAATATGTTTATGAGCACCTAGCACTGACTGAAATTCACTAGTTTTGAATATAGCCCTTAGTCATGTCACATATTCTTAATGTTTAGGAGCTGCCAAGCAAATGGCTAACAAAGTCTACTTTGCAGGCCAACCACTGCCTAAGAGGACAGTAATATTCAATGTGAAACTGCCGAAACTCTGGAGTCTGGCGGATTTCATGGAGGAAGGAGATATCAAGATCTGATTCCAAGAGCACAAGTAGAAGAGGGAAAACAACCAGCATTATTCCAAGCCCAACAAGAAGAAGTCTGGAAAAACTCTTCAGGACAGCATTTATCTTCATGTTGCCCATCAAAAAGTTATAGCTCCACCTAAGTGCTTTCCGGGCTTCTTTCAGCTCCTCCTCTTCTGCAACCAAAAAGGCATTTTCATCTGCCTCCAGTTCCTCAAATGAATCTGTATCTTCTTTTTCATGATCTGCCCTTGGGGAGGTTTGAAAAAGCAGATCAATCTCTTCATCATTAACAGGAGTGGGAAGCAAGCTGCTGCTTGGATTGTACATCAATTCTGATATTGTTAAAGGCTCTTCCTTGATTTTCTCATCCTCCTCGATAGAGAGATCTGAACTATCATCTGCCTCCTTAGCAGGAGAGTTAGTTATCATAGGTATTGACACATCATCTTCTTTGGGCAGCTGGATACCTATAAAATAGATTTAAAATAGACTATTTAAGCTCTCAGTGAAACATTTCAAAGAGATGCTAACAAAACAGTACAAGAAAGGTTCCAGAAACAAGTGTTCATAAAATGAAAAATTACTGAACTCAAAATTCAAACTGACATGAATGGAACTTCTTAACTTTTCAACTCAACCTATTGTGATATGTATATATTAGAATATTTTTAAAAAAATGCAAATCTATATTTTGCAAATTTTGAAGGTAATGTTAAGTTACTGCACAGTTGGCAGCAACCATAGTTTTGAAATCAAGCAGTTCTTTGTATTGTCAGATACATTCGACATGTATCTGCTGAAAAATGTGTAATAATATGCAGCATTAGTTTAGCATCTGTTGGTTACAATATATACATATAAAAGTAGATATTCTCCCAGCTTTATGATACTGTTTCTCAGGACAGAATAATAAATCACTGTTCCATGTGACAAGATACTACATAATACAGTGTTGTGTGCAATAAAACATTAAGGTCGTACTTCTGTCTTTTAACTTCAAACCTGACTGAAAAGAGTTCTATGAGTAAGGGATCTGATAAAAAGGCTATTAAAAACTTCTTCCCTCTTATAAGATTATACATCTCTGTGTAGAGACTATTGTTAGGGGAGTACCTTAAACATGAAAAAAAGACGAATCAAAATATGACATATGTTTTTTTAAAGAACACATGTATGAATGAATGCGAACCTGAACTCTGACTGAACTTTGAAGGAGCAAACACTGTTTTCTGTATTTGGCCACCGAAGAAGACCAAGGAGTTGAAATGTGTCTGCCAATCTGAATTTTAATCCACAGTGCTTACATTTCAGTGTGATCTGTAATCCTGCTAGCAATATGTTTAAAATGCAACAATACACCTCTGCTGTAAGAGTTTTAGGGCGAATTATTTGTTTATAATTTTGTGAATATTTCAGTAATTGTGAATTTAAATAAATCTTTATAGAACTATTTGATATTGACACATTTTGGTTATTTTTCACTTTGGCTTTTACATTTGCCCCTTCAACATTGTGTCTGTATCATGTCTTAGCTATTTTCATTAGTACCATGAAAATGGCACTCATCCCATATACCTTCCCACCCACATCACGCCCTCTTGCACATTAGGTTAGACAATAGAAAAGAAGAAGAAAGCTCAAAGGCAAAGTTCAAGAAATCAAAATACATTGAAAGCTCTGTTTTTGGTATCAAACTTCACAACACTGCACCATTTGAATTAATTATGTAAGAGAAACATTAAACTCAGATAAGCACTAATAGAAAGCACACCCAAAGCAATTAAAAAACTCAGCTTGTATTATCCACATTCATTCACTAGTCATGAACTGCAGAAACACTGTCTCAATCTCAGCTTCTGCAAAAGAAGTATTTAGACTCCAACTGCGGAGAACAGGATTTTTTTCAGATGGAACTGAAGTGAAGCAACTGCATGACCAACTATGTTGTGCACAAATTTGGCAGAATTCCTAGATCCTATCATCAGTTACCATTCCTGAATGATTAACATGAGATTAAGGTTACAAATGTGCCCCCACATAAACATGATGAATTATTGTTCTTCCAAATCAGTTATCTGAGTATGCACAGCACAATGCAGGGGGAATAATTATTTTCTGTTTTGTAAGGCTCAGAATGCCACTTATACAAACACAGCTATTTAGATGGCGAAAGAGGAGAATAGATAGTGAAACAAATAAACTTTATGCGAGATGTTGCAGCTCCTAAGTCAAAATCACACATTCATTTTCAAGTACTTAATGGTCACTTGAGAACATTTTCCCAATGTACAAAAGCTATGCTTTTCAACTGTTTCTACACTTTCTTCGGCTGTAAGAGAAAACACACTTGTCTTCTGTATTGCCCTGTGACCAGAACAAATCATGAAACTTTGGTAGCTCATGGTTTGTCTGAATTGAGATAAACCACAAGCCAGGGTTCCGTGAGTGCACTATGCCAAACCATGGCTTAAAGCACAGCACCAAACACATTGCAACATGACCACACTCTTCTCCCTGGAAGCCTACACATTCATGCTAAATCATAGCTTGGTTTAGTGTTATGTGCAAACTGGTTCAGTGTGTATCACCCTTTCTATACTACCTGCCCACTCTCCTCCTTGCCATTTCCCTCACTATCCTTCCACTCTAGTCTCTGGGGTAGAAGACAATTGTCAATTTCATCCATGTTCTTCTCTGGCCTGTGGGTGAAACTGGCAAACTCCAAAGAAAGCCTCATCAGCGTTTTCCCCCAAAAGGATAGAAATATGTATACCAGTGTCGGTGTGAATATATAGACCCACATGTTCATTTCAAGGGCAAAAACACACAGCTGAAAATGATAATAATTTTTTCCAACCACATCGGTTTCAGGAGACCAGAGCAAGGGAGAGTGAAGGAAATAACTGATGTATTTAAAGCATATAACTGATGCTTTCCAATGACGTGTCAAATTTACAGAGCCACAGCTTTTCCCAAATGTATACAGTTCTATATGGAGAAAGAAGCAGAGAACTAATAAAGCATTTCAGGCAGAATGCATCTGTTCAAAGGTAAAACTGCAGTAGGAAGATTGAAGTGGAACCGTACATGCATTTTTCTACCTGCAATAGCATAAATTAAAATATTGTGCAGAGTCATTGAAAATTGCATTTCTGTCTTACACACACCACAGATTCATCAATCATTTAAATGGCAGATGTGAAACTGAACTTATAAATGATCTCAGAATGGCTGCTGACCTAGATGTAAATTCTCCTACTATCATTACATCTTCTCATTGTCTAAAACATTTCCTGTAGTCACACTGGTACTTTGTGCAGCAACAGTTTCGTTTGGCTTTCATCTTGAGATTTCAATCTTTTCTGTCTCTGATAAAGGCATATATGCATTCTCAGCTGTTTCATGCAGGTGCTGGGCAGTGAACCAGCAATTCTTAATTCCCTGCATAGTGACATAGTTGATGTAGTATTAATAACCACCATGAAGTGCATTCTACCACCAACACTGCTTTTCCGTAGATGAATTAGCAGAATCGTGCTTATCCAAACACCATTTCCTATCAATTGAATCCAGACTTAGCATCCTTGATAGTCCACCTCCTTATGGTGATGTGAGATACTGACGCTTAGTGGGCAACGTTCTCCATCAGCAACCAGCAGTAGTGTAGCATCAGAATTCTCCATCTTTGTTACAATGACCTTATCTAAGGTGTGAATGGGAAGCAATTTGCTGCTGGCAGTATATGTGAATGGGACTTTAGCTAGAGATCTTTTCTAAAGAGATACTGACAGCTGCGATAGGGTGCCATGTGTGCTTGCCTGACTCATGCAACCCCAGTAACTGTATATGCTTTGATGGGGCCAGATATCAGATACTGGAAATACCTGTGTGGTTTTTAGTCAACAGCAATGGATGGATAGGGGATTCTAGACACAGACATTGAAGAAGAGGCTAGCTCCATCTGACACCCCAGACATCTTCCCATCAGAGCAGCTCTGCCCAACTTCCACTCATTGAGTCCTTTCTGCCTGGGATCTTCTCTCAGAACCTGATGCTTTGCTTTCGACTTTGCTGATCTCTCTAAAACAGGCACGGGCAAACTCAGCCCTCCATTTATTTTGGGACTATAATTCCCATCATCCCTGACCACTGGTCCTGTTAGCTAGGGATGGGGGGAGTTGTAGTCCCAAACTGAATTGCCCTCCCTAAATTGGCCTTCAGAGCTTCAGCACTGAATACGTTTAGGCACTGTTAAGAGCTCTGCTTACATGGTAGCCTTCGGAGAGAGTTAGGACTGCTTGGTTGTGCCTTCTCTTTTGATATTATTATTATTATTATTATTATTATTATTATTATTATTATTATTATTATTCCCCTCCCGCTTTGCTCAAATGTTGCTTCCTTCACTTGGAGTGCTGCTGCTGCTGTTTTTATTATTTGAAATATGCTTTTATTGTTGTAATATGGTTCTGTGTTACTGTAAACTAATCTGGGTTCTGTCTTAAGAAGAAGCAGGTGGATTTTATTTAAGGTAAAGGTAAAGGTACCCCTGCCCGTACGGGCCAGTCGTGTCCGACTCTAGGGTTGTGCGCTCATCTCACTTAAGAGGCTGGGAGCCAGCGCTGTCCGAAGACACTTCCGGGTCACGTAGCCAACGTGACGAAGCTGCTCTGGTGAGCCAGCACCAGTGCAGCACACGGAAACGCCGTTTACCTTCCCGCTATAAAGCAGTACCTATTTATCTACTTGCGCTTAGGGGTGCTTTCGAACTGCTAGGTGGGCAGGAGCTGGGACCGAAAGAGGGGAGCTCACCCCACTGCAGGGATTCGAACCGCCAACCATATGATCGGCAAGTCCTAGGCACTGAGGTTTTACCCACAGCGCCACCCGCGTCCCGGATTTTATTTAGTTTACAATAAACAATATTTACAACCCTGATATTTTAGGCTGCAATTCAAACCTCCCCTGCCTGGGTTTATAGGATGGTGCCCTGCTACTCATGGAAACAGAGGCAGATGGCGGAGGCAGTAAGACTGCTAAGACAGTCTAGAGCTGGTGCAGCAATCAGATCCAGACTGGGCATAATGCTGTCATGTGATGGCAGTGAGACTTGTTTAGCTCCTCCCAACCTTCAAAATGCCCTGTTTCAAGATCTTCTGCTGATAAATATCTCGTGGGCATCTCACTGACGGCACTCCTGCCTGCATGTTACATGGGCCAAAGGGGGAGTGCCACTCTGTCATTGATACAGGGGATTGATCCAGAAGAACTGGAGAAACACCTCCAACCAATCTAATATCAACACCCCTAGCCTGCTGCAAAGGAGGCTGGATTACATAATAACAAGAAAGAGCACCAGTGCTTTAATTTGACCTGCAAATTTATTGGGTTGGATTTTTAAAAAAATAAAAATGTGTTACAATTAATTAATTAATTAATTAATTAATACTTTCTTTTTAAAATATCTATTAGCTTTGGTGAACTACATTTGACAAAATCTGAATTTTGACTAAGATCATGAGCTGCCTTTTTTTTTTTAACAAAAAAGTAAAACATCACAGTGATTTTAATATTGTTCCATGGAGAATAAAACATCCTAGAATTCATCACAGAGTGCTGTATTTTTTCCACACAGAGACTGTAATGTTTTTGAAAATATTTCTCAACTCAAAACTGTCTTCTCAATGTCATGCAGTTTTAAGAAAAGTTAGTATTAATTAATGCTTTCAGTGAGAGCTTTGTTTTCAGCACAAAATTAAAGTTTGTAACTCTTTGTGCTTGGTTGTATATAATTCCAAGGCTAAACATTAAATGCCATGGGAGTGAACCATCTGTAGTTTGTTGAATTCAGTTTCTTAGATTCATAGTTCTGTATGTAAATTTCAGAAATAACTTTTTTTTAAAAAACCCAAAACTTTATACCTATAGTTTCTTTTTCTTTGACAACTCAAGTAGTTGGCTGGAATGATGATTTCATTTACTCCTGAATCGCCTCATTGAGAAGCGATTACTTCTGAAACTTCTGGGTGATATTTTAAGTCAATTGATTTCAATGTGTCTACTCTGAGTATGACTTTTATATCACCCTTCCCCACCCTCTACTTCTTCTATCCTATTCTGTGTCAGGGTTTTTTTGGGGGGGGAGGGGGTGACAGTTCAGATATTAATACTATAGCTTACTGCACACAAAATGTGGACCTTTATTAGTATGACAAACTGAAAGCAGACCTTTCTGTCCATAAAACAACTAAGCAAAATTGCACTTCAACTTACCAGCACTTGTAGCTGTGATCCTAGACCCATGTCTCAGCAGGCGAATGCACACATCTTTGCTACAATGGTTAACCATTCGCAAATGAATACTTCTCCTGGTCTGGATTTTGACTAGGCATTTCACCATATTGAATAATTGCTGTTATTTTCTGTGGCAGCCTTATGAACTAGTCACCCATACTGGCTGTGACCTTTGCTAAGTTTCCACTGCGTTCAGCCTGGGAGAGTCCTGCTGAATGAATCAAATAACAGGCTTCGAACCCAGCCAATAGAAATAGCCCACCAAAGAACAGAGTAGAAGGCTATTTTTAGAGCTTTCCAACTGTCTTATAATACACAATACAATTAACTTCAAATACCAACCATTTCCTTAGCAGTTGCTAGTAAACAGCTGCACCGCACATACCGGTCTAAAGCCTTTAAACTAGTTTACTGCACAATCATGCAGTGTAGTGGATCAACAGGCAGTAGAAGTTCACAACTCTCATATTTAAGTAAAAGCAAATTGTATTGACCTCTCAAGCATTCTAACTAAGCAGCAGGCTCTTCCGTTTCTTTAATTGTTACTTCAAGCTTCTAGTGGTAAGGTATAATGAACGAAGAAATTAAAAGGTTGCATTTAATCACTAAAATGTCAGAGAAACAATTGTGACTTTAATATTTGCAGGTTTTCCATTGTCGTTATTTTCGGCACAGTAACCATATTTAAGGGTTTAGAGTGGGGTGTGCAGTGTTGACGGTTTACTAGCAACTGCTAAAGAAAAGACTGGCACCCGAAGTTTATTATATTGTGCAGAAAAGAAATGACCTGTGCAAAGTGAAGAGTGATAGCAAAGCACCCGGGACATGGCTGCAACATCTGCTACATTTCCTAGAGTAATCCCATTCGGCATTGTAGAAAAAGAACTAATCTGCAACGGACAGAAATTCTGATCTAGTTCTTGTTGCCAGGACAAACTATTGACCACAAAGGGGTTGGATATGTAAAAGTAAAGTAAACATAAAGGACCCGTGGATAGTTAAATCCAGTCAAACTTGAGCTCATCTCGCTTTCAGAGTGGAGGGTGTGGAGCTCATCTCGCTTTCAGGCCGAGGGAGCCGGTGTTTGTCCACAGACAGCTTTCTGGGTCATGGGACCAGCAGGACTAAGCCACTTCTGGCGCAACGGGACACCATGATGAGTGCCAGAGCACATGGAAACACTGTTTTACTGATATGGACATCTCTTCAGCATGTGATACTCTGTAGGTGAAACTAACACACAAGGAGTGACAAGCACACCAAATTCCAAACTGCACAAGTTGGAGGGCGAGGTTCTGAAGGTAATCATTACCAGAGGACCTCTGGTAATCATGGATGTTCCCCGTGTGATTAAGAACCCTGGGCTCCAAATCTCTATAGGCAAGGGGCCTTCAACCCTCCCAATAAAATATTTGAGTGCCCCCCCCAAAAAAGTTGATGGAAATTGCCATTCAAATACTGTGTGTGCACTGCTTCATGTGATTGATTATGGGGGAAGGGCTTACCTCCCCCCCCCCAATATTTTATTCAAGTTGGTACCCCTGGTTGTGAGGATGAGGGAGAACCATGTATGCCACCTTAAGTTTCTATGAAGAAAAGTGGAACATATAGGCAAATAAAATAACAAATAAGCAAATAAGCAAATAAATAAGCAAATAAATAAATAAATAAATAAATAAATAAATAAATAAATAAATAAAGTTTGGAAGAAATAAGACATTAGGAAGAAAGCACACTCTGAAGAGTTGATGCTTCTTGAATAGCTGAAGGCAAAAATCTGGCCGGGGTAAAATGCAGCAGAATCCGGGGCCATCTGTGCGTCCCATCTGTCAATTGTTATGCTGAGTCATTGAGAGTTTAGGGGAAATGCAACTAGGAGTGCAAAAAGAACAGAATGAGTCTCCTGGAGAGGATTACAGCACCATGGTAGGATACAGGTGTTGTGCGCAGGGATGGGGGAGGAATTTGAACCTACCTAATTTACACTTTCCCAAAAAATATGCAAACCGAAATGCAGCCATCCTTCAAGATTCACACTTTTTTGAATTTTGCAGTGCAGATTTCCAGCCAAGTAGTGTGTGCAAAAATGCATGTACTAGGGTAAACAGTAGATAAAAATGCATATATTAGTAATATTTAAAATGTGTTACATTAGGAGATATTGCCTGGTTAAAAAAAACGCAGAACAGGCAGCATTGCTTTGAAAAAAATGTGTATATTAAGAGGAATTTGCTGAAGTGTTTTCACAAGAACTTTAAAAGAAACTGCAATCTTACATGGAAATGTGAAGAGCCAAACTTAAGGTTCTAAAAAAGAAACTGAAACCGAGGGATTTGCCCATCTGTAGCTTCATGCAGAAAGTCTTGGGTGTAATCACCAGAATCTCCTGGAGAGACTAGAGTTAAAACCTAGAGAGCCACTCCCAAATAGTTTAATAGGACAATGTCAGCTTGGAATGTGGCAGCTTCCTATGTTCTTATGAATGATTCTATCTCAAAGGAAAAGTTAATAAGGGTGAGATTAGATGTAGAATGAGGAGAGGTGGTTAATGTTTGACTCAAAATCATCATGCTGTCCACAATCCATCAGACAGAACCAATGCCATTTTTGCAGGTCAGCAAAAGACATGTTGATTCCCACAAATGGCAATTTTGTTTACTATGCATACCATGTTCCACTGGAACCACTATTTCTACTAGGAGACCTTATAAGTAAAGGCACAGACAAATTTCAGAGTGTACATGAGCAATTATGTTGATTTCATTTCCCACTCGAGTATTTCAGTGTCTTTTTCTGGGGAAGAGGAACAACTGCTTCGGACTGTTGTGTCATATTTTCAGACACAGCATCCCTGTGTCATCCTCTGATGCAAAATACACCCCTTGGAGCAGTTTCTAGGATATAAAAAGCAAGCTTCTAACTGCCAACAAGTGGTGCTGATGTGCTATTTTTATAATGCATAAAATCATAAGGGCCTCACCAAGTTATTAACATGTTCCCTAATTCACAGACAAGCCTCCCGAGGTGAGCAAATGGATCGATGAAGGTGGTGAATTATGTTCAAGGTCAACAGATACACTTGTGTAAAATAAATAAATAAGTCGTATCATATTACATGGAAAAACCCACATATGGAGGGCTGAAGAATTTGTGCTGAGACGTATAGCCTGAAATCATACAGCTGAGTCAGCCACACACATTCATAGCCATTAAATCAAACTGTCTACAAGCAGGAAACAGATCCTTTCTCTTCACAAATGCACTCCTCGTGTTGGAAATCATTACTGCGGTCAGGTGTCAAAGACATTTCTGGTGCCTGAATTCCAGCCGTCATCTGCGTTCAGGCCTGGTTGCTTCAGTGACACCAAACATACAGAAAACAATCCTCGCTGAAGCCACGGAGCTAAAATAACCTTAGCTCTCATTCAGAAACAACAGCCAACAAATCTGTCATTTTAGCCTGTCTCTTTGGAAGATGTGGGCCTCTGTTTTTAGGTAATGCTTGCTAATGATTTCTCCCACTTTCTCTCTCTATTTTTGGAAAATTCATATTTTTGAAAATTCACTGCTATTGGCACATGCATGTGTCTGCATGCGCACACATGCACACACCTATAATTTTGCTCCCTTCAGCAACTGGTATTCAGAGGCATTTGGAACATTTCTGCTCCATTTAGCTATTGAAAGGCTTGCCTTAGTATCTTGCTGGTTAAATGTGGCTTCTTTGCAGCGGAAGTGCTAGCTTTGCTGAATACATATATGCACGCTCTCCATAATGCACGCTCTATTTTTGTGAATGTCATCTAGATTCTTAACAACAACTGCATTAAACCAAGGCTACACGAGCACCAACTTGCAGCAATGCCTACTATTTCAAGAACATTTCCTGTGTATTAATGGTTGGGGGATGTCCATTGAAATATGTACTTTGCTCCCACTCTCCAGAATTAGAAGTGCACATCTTTGCATTTTAAAAGAGGCAAAGGCTATTCCTATTGCTGCAAGGCATCCCAAGGCATCTGTACAATTACTGTATTTTTTGCTCTATAAGACTCACCTTTTCCCTCCTAAAAAGTAAGGGGAAATGTGTGTGTGTCTTATGGAGCGAATGCAGGCTGTGCAGCTATCCCAGAAGCCAGAACAGCAAAGGCGATTGCTGCTTTCACTACGCAGCGATCCCACTTGCTGTTCTGGCTTCTGAGATTCAGAATATTTTTTTTCTTGTTTTCCTCCTCCAAAAACTAGGTGTGTCTTGTGGTCTGGTGCGTCTTATGGAGCGAAAAATACGGTAACTATCACCTACTGTTGCAGGACTGGGGCTAACCCACCATATAACTGAGAAGGGGGGGTGGTATTGCATATCTATACTATGGACCAGCAGCAAAGTCCCTGTCATCAGGACAGCAACCTTTGATAAGGAACATGAGATCACAGAGATCCAAGGTGATCCCAGCAGCTTCATGTGGACTGTATTAATAGTTCATGACTCACAGAATCCTCTTGGATAGAGCTTTCAAAAGCACCAAGCCCTTCACGAATCTAATGACTAAGGGAGAATATGCTGCCAATTTATTCATGGCAGTCTGCAGAAGTAGATATGGGAACATAGGAAGTTGCCTCCTACCAAGTCAAACCATTGGTCCAGCCAGCTCAGCAATGACTGGCAGCAGGTCTTCAGGGTTTCAGACAGGTTTCTCTCCCAGCCTTAGCAGGAGATGCTGGGGAATGGACCTGGGGGTCTTCTGCATGCAAGGCAGATGCTCTATCACTGAGTTATAGCCCTCCCCTCTGGACCAAACTGGAATAAGCGTGATAGCAAGGCCAGAATGCAGTATGTCGAAAATCCTGTACTACTCTTATTCCCCAAATGACCAGTGTTTAAACCCAAGGAGCGATCTTCAGAGAAAGGTTCAGGGTTCTGGAAAATGCCACTGTGAGTAATCCATAAACCCAGTCCCTGAATACATAATAATAATAATAATAATAATAATAATAATAATAATAATAATAATAATTGATTTATACCCCGCCCATCTGGCTGGACTTCCCCAGCCACTCTGGGTGGCTTCCAACAGAATATTAAAATGCAATAGTCCGTCAAACATTAAAAGCGTCCCTAAACAGGGCTGCCTTCAGATGTCTTCTAAAAGCCTGGTAGTTGTTTTTCTCTTTCACATCTGGTGGGAGGGTGTTCCACAGGGTGGGTGCCACTACCGAGAAGGCCCTCTGCCTGGTTCCCTGTAACTTGGCTTCTCGCAGTAAGGGAACCACCAGAAGGCCCTTGGCACTGGACCTCAGTGTCCAGGCAGAACAATGGGGGTGGAGATGCTCCTTCAAGTATACTGGACTGAGGCCGTTTAGGGCTTTAAATGTCAGCACCAACAGTTTGAATTGTGCTCGGAAAAGTGACCATGTTTCAATGAGGAAGACAGTGTACACTATGTCTGCCTGATTCTTCATCTATCACACAAACAAATGCATTTTTTAACCCAGTAGTCACACACACATATATACCTGCAATATATATACAGTAGTTATTTAGCCAGCCCTCCTCTAGCCACCAAATGCCCAAGACACCCCAAAGCATCACTCACCGAGACATCTGGGGGCACGAACACAGGAGGGAGAATCATGCGGTACGGAGAAGGAGCCAGATTCCCAAGCTGCCAGGCTTCCAGGGAGGAACACAGGGATGGGGTCATGCTGGACCAGGTGAGGACTGATGGCAGGGTCTTCCCCTGCCAGAGTATAAAAGGAGCAGCAGCAGTGAGAGCCAGATCCCAGCCGGAGAAGCTTCTCAGCCACCCGGCTAAAGAAGCTGAAGACTTTTTAAAGTTTAGGAAGGTCTAAGGAACCAGTAAAAGAAAAAAGCCAAGGCGGCTTTCAGGATAGGAATAATATCAGCTGCATGCTCTGAAGGAACACATTAAAAAGAAAACCTGAGCTTTCATTAAACTGTGCATTTCATGTAGGGACAAAGGTAGAAGATCAGGGAGAAAGGAGGGAGGACTGGAGATGGGGAAATTCAGTCACATACAGCCACATCATGAAAGCTGGAAATAGGGGATGTTGCCCAGGAATAACAAAATAATGGGAGAATTGTGAAGTTAGCACAATAATATCACCACCTACAGTATACCACCCTGTGAAACAAATAAGTTTAGATGTTGCAGCTCCCCATTAAAGCTGATGAGAAAGAGATCGAACAGCACGGTTCCACTCTGATGGTGCTTAGTTAAAATCAGTTCACATACAAAACTTCCTCCCCAACCATCTTCAGTAGCCTATGCAAACTCCTATTGCTGCTTCTATCACATGCTTACTAAAATAGCCCTAACTCTTTCTTCCTAACAAACTAATAGTGCCTTTCCTTTGATACTGCAAACAAAAGAACTTAAGAAGAGCCTGTTGAATCAGGCCAGTGGCACATCTAGCCAGCATCTGGTTTTCACAGGAGCAAACAATATGCCCATGGAAGCAGACAGGACCCCAACAGAAGAGCACTCTCCCCTTCTGCGGTTTCCAGCATCTCGTACTCAGAACTAGACAGCCTCCAAGAAAAGGAAGACACTCTTGTGCCACCTGATATTCTAATGGATTTTCCCAATTCCACCTGGGCATATTAGGTTTCTAAACAGAATCCCCTTGAAAGTACACAAAATCCAGGCTATTTGTGCCCATATGAGTAAATGTGGTTATACTGCACTCTCGCCATAAGGCTTTCCACAAGAAAAGCCAATGGGTTCACTGGACAATGGAAGTCTCAGATTCTGGGTTCAAATCCCAGTTCAGTCATGAGACTCAATGGGAAGCCTTGTACAATTTGTAATCCCTCAACCTAAGTGCTGCATCTATAGAATGAGGGTTCTACTTCACAAGATTATGATACAAATGAAGGAGTCCCAGTTCCTGCTCTTCATGTTAGGCCTGCAGCAGCCTCTAATATAAGCAAAAATAGCTGAAATGTTTCATTTTCAAAAACAGAATACTAATTTTATGTCAGGTTCCTATGGGAAGACCGGACAAATGCTAGAACATTCGCAGTGGCAAAGTTTTTATCGGTGGCTGCAAGAACCAATGATCCCTATATTCTGAACAAAATGCTTGTTCAACCTGGTGGTAGGCTGCATGAATTGTGTATTGCTTTGTAATGATTTATTGGGTCTCTGGACTGCAATAAAGATTGTTGTTGTTATTTTAAAAGTGGTGCTGCTGTTTCCTGTTACTCCAAATGAAAAGGATCGTTCAGTATTGGCATACATCTCTCAAAAGTTAAATTAGAATTCTATGCACAAAATCTGCTTGGTTTGGACTATTTTTTGTTTGCTGTGTGTGTGTGTGTGTGTGTGTGTGAGAGAGAGAGAGAGAGAGAGAGAGAGAGAGAGAGAGAGAGAACAAACAAACAAACAAACAAACAAACAAGAAGCTGCATCAGGAACAGACTTGCCTTCATCAGAGAGGACATCTTCCTGATCATTTGAGGCTGGAAGGAGAGGTTGCAAAGGCTCCATGTTAATTATGAGCTGTTTGTTCAAAGAGTGAGAGCTGCGACTCTGAGTAATGTTGGTTCTGAGAAGAAGCGGGAAATGAGACCTTATTCACCAATAAACACTTGCCAATAAATAAAACCCCAATATTTCAAAGCATATAACAAAAGGCATAGCAGGGCCAGTTGGTGCCAGTCTATTCTCTTCATAGTGTTTCTTTGTTCAGAAACACTTTAAGAGCATTTTGTAAAGGTCTACCTTTCCTTATTTTACACAGTCCCTAGAATATTATTGTGTGATATTTGGTCAGCAGGAAAATGAGGTATGTAAAATGTGAAATAATGAAAAGCAAGGAAATAGCAATTGGGGGGGGGGGAATTCAATGGTGAGCCCAGTCTTCACTGTATAGATTTTAGTGAGATCAAATATGCTCACCGTATTTTCACACCTTCCCAGCCCAGGCAGTAAAGAGGTTTATGTCTAGGTTCATTTCACCACCTTCTGGCCAATGCAGTGTTTATAGTGGCCAGTGATTGTGGCTCTGCTCAATTATTATTTTCTTGTTTGGCAAGCATTGGGATTTTCTAAGATTGTGGTTCCTTTGCAGGAATGGGCCAGAAAACAGAAAAAGAACCTTATAGTTGCTTTCTGCTTTCCTTGCATTTGAGCAACTTCCTACCCAATAAGTCAGCAAACTTGCGAGAAGCCAAGTTACAAGGAGCCAGGCAGAGGGCCTTCTCGGTAGTGGCACCCGCCCTGTGGAACACCCTCCCACCAGATGTCAAAGAGAAAAACAACTACCAGACTTGTAGAAGACATCTGAAGGCAGCCCTGTTTAGGGAAGCTTTTAATGTTTAATAGATTATTGTATTTTAATATTCTGTTGGAAGCCGCCCAGAGTGGCTGGGGAAACCCAGCCAGATGGGCGGGGTATTAATAATAATAATAATAATTTTATTTTTATTATTATTATTATTATTATTATTATTATTATTATTATTATTATTAAATACACAGTGTGTGACTTCTACTTCAGTTCTTTGGTCTCGAAGGTATAGGTGACATTGGCAATGCTGACATGAACTAGGATGATGACCAATTTGGCAGCCAAGAACAAAAGCTCCAAGGGCTTCTCTGGACATTCACAGCCATTTGTGCTAGCAGAATTCAGATGACAAAGTACCTGTTCACTTCCGGTGGCTCCCTCCGAATTTTAGAACTTGCTTCAACAACCTCTTTTGCAACTTTCCCACTATAACAAAACACAAAGTTTAACATATGGGCTATTTGAAAGATTAAGATGTTATGTGCAGTAGGGTAACTGAATACTTCAACCAATCAATATCTGTATTTAAAGGATATTAGCCTATATAACGCTGATCTATATTTAAAAATTAATTCAACTCATTTGAAAGAATTGCAGCTAAAATCCCAGCTTTATTTACCAGAAGAATATGGAAACTTCAGCCCTCCAAATGCTGTTGGACTCCCCACTTTGACCACCCCCAGTGAGAGTGGCCAGTGGTCAGGGAGTTGTTGACCAGGAAGATTTGGAAGACCACAGCTTACTGATTTCTGATTTACAACAGAGGTTCTATCTGTGGTTGGCTCCAATATGGCCCTTGCCTACCAAACACAACATGGCTTCATCTTCTCATAGACATTTCATATGAATAATTGGTGAAGGAATGTTTACTCAGAAGCAAGTCTCTCTGAGTCCAACAGAACTTACTCCCAAGTAAATGTGTGCAGAATTACAGTCTTGGTCTCCAAGTTCACTCCCCCCCCCCTTTCAATATTTATATCATTATTCAATCATCTCCATAAGGCAGTTTACAAAAAGGAATAAAGCAACTAAAATGTAAATACCCCCAAAGCATAGATCCTAAGGTAAGTTAGGGTAACTTACCCTAACTAAGGTAAGGAAGATCACAGAAGGAAAGTGTCAGGGAACTGCCATCAGCTCAGGGGCGAGAGGAGAAAAGGTGGACGGATTACAGAGAGCACCCAAAGATCGTGGGAAGCAGCACTTCCTCAGCGGAGGAAGAAAGCCCCGCCTCTAGTGGGGAGGAGATGCCGGGCTCGGAGGAGGCAAGGCGGTGCCAGGACACCTTGCCTGAGCAAAGCGGGGAGGAGAGAGGTCCCCCTTTACCCAAGCCTTCCTTGCGCAGTAGGCTTTCGCGCAGAGAGGGGAGGCGCAGACTGGGGGTGAAGAAACTACTCTGCTGGGGAAGATTTAAGGGCTGCCCACTCTCAGATTCTGCCAGTGAATGAGCAAGACCTAGAATAGAGGCGCTCTGCATTGTAAAGGCTTTTAGCACCAATAATAAAGCTTTAGAACAGACAAGTGAGACATCTTGCCTAATTGCTCTCAAGCAACCATCCCATACCCCTTACAGAAAGTTTCCCATCTTCTCACTGGCAGCTCCCATTGCCCCATCCCAGACATTGCTACAAGGATAATAAAACACTTACTTGTATCGAAATCTGCTGCCTTTAAAAAATATTTTGCTGCTTGACACTGTCTTGATTTGGCTTGATTTTGCATACCTTCAGGGGAGGAAAAGCAAAGCAGAGGCAGTTACATTTCCAGGAAGATGGGGGGGAAAGGGATGTGTTAATACACAAATGTTAGCACTATCACTTGCAAACTCCTTGCTATGTTGTTTCAATTTCCCGAGAGGTAAGGAAATCAAAGCAACCTTTACAGAGTACATGTGCTTTGAATGATGTTTAATAATCTGTTTCATTATAAACATGCAAGTTGTCCACCATTATTAGAGGGAGGGGTATATAAAAGCCAGCATGCAGACAGTCTAGTCCCAGTGCAATTCCTGTTCTGCCTTTCAAAATTGGGTTCAGTCCTCTGTCAACCAAATCCACTCCATGCACTCAAACATTCCAGTTTCAGAGTCATTACATGCATTTCCTAAGTGGAAGGTCTTTAGAAAGAACAGCCTTGTCTCTTGGTGGTTAATAGTGACTTCTTGCTCAGGTACGTTGCTCAGTTACTTCTTGCAAAGATACACATGCATTTACAGTCAGGACATATGTAATTCCATGTAGGTATGATGTCCGCAAGCCTGGGGAGCCCAGTGGGAGTTCCCGCGGGCTCCCAAGGCTTGCGGATAGCAGCCTCCCAACCCGACCTGGTTTGGAGGCTGGCGGTGGGGAAAGCAGCGCTTCTCCCCACCGCTAGCCCCACAAGCTTGGGGGACAGCAGCCGCCTTCCCGCTGTTCCCTGACCTGGTCTTTGGGGCTGGGGGTGGGAGAAAGCAGCGCTCCCCCCACCCCGCCAGCCCCAAAGAGCAGGTCGAAAGGAACCCAAAGCCTCCAGAGCCCAGCGGGTGAACGCACCTTGAACGCACAGAACGCACCTTGACTTAGAGGGGGAGAACAAGGGGGGGAATTTTTTTTTTCTGTTCTCCCCCTCCTATGGTCCGGTGCGTCCAATAGAGCGAAAAATAATAAGGAACTCAGGTTACACAAACCAGAAGGTATGGTTTGCATCCCAGAAACTTGAAATGGCCAGTGGCCCACTGGTTTCCCAGACTGCACCACATTTGAGGAGAAAACCATGTCTCTGCTTTGCTCATTTCAACTGCATGACTTACAACAGTATGTCTCATAACTGTCAGACTTCCTTGCACTGACTTCATTTATAGGCACAATGGAGCTTTAGGCAGAGACTGGTGGTGCTTTGAGGCAATGTACAAATGTCAAGCCTAGTATTTCTTGTATTTTGTGTAAATACTGTTTGGCCGTCTCCTGTCTCCAATGATTTCCTTGCTTTGATTATCTCCTTTTTACCCTTTGCCATGCTAATGTGTGCCATAAATTCCCCTTTTTCCCAGAGTTTCAGACACAGAACAGCACTGTGACAGCTCTGGGTGGCAAACGCTAAATTGTTGCATGTGTGAGGTGATCCTTTAAAAATATTGCTTTAAAAAAACACGAAAACTTATTCTGCTTTGTGTCTAAAGAATATGGACTGAATATACCTAATCAAACTTTAGGTTATTTGGAAGGAATTTCTTCACTTCCAACATCAAAGCCATCATATCAATTGATGTAGATATCACCTTAGGCTGGACCATCACTAAGCCGATGTGCAAAACAGTCAAAGTGCTTTTTTGCTATTATAGCATGGTCACTGAACATGAAAGGAATTTCTCACTCCTCTCTGCTCATCTACACATTCTGCATTATAACCTGGGATTACATAGATTTGCTTACTTGTAAAAAGCCTGGTTCTCCACTCCACACTTCCAGAGATGTTTGCAGGCTGCTGGTGTAGAGGTATGGAATGACAACATAGCCTTTTTCTATGTGTTCAAAGAAAAATTAAACAAAAGTAGATAAACAGTTGACTTCTTCAAGCTGGGGGAGGGCCTACAACTTAGAAAATTTGAAGTGTGGGCTCTCTGATCCACTAGGTCTCTCTCCCCACACCCAAGTCTCCAAATCTAAGAGTTCCATGATCTATACCACAGACTACTGATGCCTTTCCATCTTGCCTCCATGTTTACCCAACATGGAGCCTGGTTGCCTTCTGCTTTTTCTAGACCCCCTTCCTATCGCAGGTCTAGAGTGTATCTTGGTAAGCCCCTGGCCTCCTGCTGTGTCACTTTGTATAGATTTCCCAGTTGGGATTATTGAAAAACATAAAAAGTCCAGACACAGAAACTTTGAATCGGCTAATTTGTAATAGCGCTGACATGGTTTCATTTCTGAAGATTTGCTACTAAAAAGATTATTGTCCCAACTCTTCTTATATAAAGTGTAAGTTAAATAATGAATATGCATAAAATTAGTCAATAAAGAAGAATCCTTTGCAACAGGCTATATAGATTTCCTAAGTTTTTTTCAGTTACATTTTTCTCTGTCTAAAACTAGGCTACATTTTATAAGAGGAAATTCTATATTTAATTAAAAGCATAAGTTGACTGCTTCACATATGCAAGGTAAAAGCTTATTTTGTAAGATCAAGAACAAACATGCTTGCTATCCATTAGAAATGCACAAATGTTAAATTAAAATATTTTAGTATTCAGGGAACTTAAAATATTTTAGTATTCAGGGAACTTAAAATATTTTAGTATTCAGGGAACTTAAAATATCCAACCTCTTTCTGAATTCCAATCACATAGAAGGTCTTTCCTTCAAACTTTAATTTGCAGACATCACACCTATAAAAAGAAAGCACTTTAAATAAGGAAAATACATTACTTTTTTTTTTTTACAATTGGCAGTTTCATGAAACTATAAACATTCAGAATAAGCTGCGGTGAAATGAATTATTTTCAGTGCGAAGGGTAAGGACAGCTTATTAAAACCCATAGCATAAGACAAACTGAACAGTTCAATATATTTCTTAATGCTGTGCATTCAATAAATTGGATTGAAAATTTGAGAGTAGGGGCATTATTTTTAATTTTTGAATGGTTCCAAGGAGAATAATATCTATAGTGGCTTATATCTAACCCTGCACAGAGTTCTGCTTGCATAACTAAACTTCCCCATATGCCCCCAAAAGCTGCTCCAGGGGGGCCCTAAACCACCTAAAACAGATGTTTAAGGTGTGCAGTGGGCTGCAGGGAAGAGAAGGGGGCAATCTTCATTGTAGAAGCAGAACAGCAGCAGCACTGGCTACAACTCGAAAAGAAATAATACATGGGAGAAATGAAACCAAAAAAGAGCAACAGGGTTGGGGAACCTTTTAAAGGGACATATTCTGGGGGTGGTCAGTGCCAAAGGCAAAAGTGGGTGGAACAATAGATGTGGCTCTTAACCTTTGTACATTAGGCTAAAATCCAGCCATGCAAAAGTCAGAAGGTTCTACACACACGTGCACCGCTCTATCCTCCCTCCAGGCAAGGAAGAAGCATTGTCACAATCAAGCACTCTAGGAGGAAGAGCAGGGCGTTGCCGGTGGAGAGTTCCAAGGGCCTTATGAAGAGGCCTGGAGGGCCACATTTGGTCTCTTCTGGTTTTGAAGAGATTAATTTGGGGAACAGCAAAATATGTTAATAAGGTGCTCTTCCCACATCAGGATATTTGGAAAGGTAGATAGTTGGAAAACGAGAAGTAATGTATTATTTGGAAACAGATGATGCACAGACAGGTATAACACCCTTAAAACATTCAATTATAGATCTCTTGTATTGGTTAAAGCTTTATACTTAAAAATGGGTAGAAGAGCATGCCTGTGTTGGGTTTGGTATTTTCAGTCCAAATATGGACAAGTCATCAGAAATGTCATGGACTTACTAATAAGCCTGACCTGCTGAGTTCACTGAGACTTAATCACAGGTACAATGGAAGCCTCATTAGTTAATTAAGTTAATTAACTAATTAAGTTAATTAACTAATTAAGTTAATTAGTTAATCCAGATTTTATTTGCTGTATATCCACATTTCAGACAGAAGATTGAAATCAACCAGAGATAAAGGAAAGTTACAGAATTTGCACCTAATTAATAAATTACCCTGTTGCCCTTGTTTACAAACTTTCACGCAAATGCATTGTATTTATTTGTACAAATCACGAAGTCATAACTAAGTTATATATTTTTAATAGCACACTTCAGCTTTAATAGCTCATGCTTCAGGACCCTTAAATGCATGAAATAAAGTATTAAAATAATAATATTAATTTAAAAAAATTATTATTTATACCCTGCCCAAATTGGCTGAGTTTCCCCAGCCACCCTGGCTGGCCCACAGTACACATAAAAACATAGGCAATTAGTGCATTTTAACAAATAAGGTGTGGTACATTATATTTGAAACAGGGTGGAATCATTAGTGATGCAATCTAATCATTAGTGATGCAATCAAATGCTTGAATCGTATTCATCTCAATGAGGGTTCTATATACAGAGGTAGCACGTGTAATTGCAGGCAAGGATTGAATTTGGATCAAAGTTGTGTCTAACTGCAATATCGTTGCAAAACCCAGTCTGCAGTCATAAAAGTGAACCTGCCACCCTTTAGAGTTGCAGAGAGGGTGCAACCACACTGATGTTGTGTTGCATTTGTTGCTGGATTCATGCTGTAGATCTGTCATGGGGTGAGACTGGTGGAGTACTGTATATGTTATGATTTGGTTTGGCATTATTGGCAAGAATGTAGCTTTATATACACGCACACCAAAGAAGAAAAAGAAATATCAGGGAATGAACCAGGAGGCTAAGGAGCAATTGTGTAGGTTGTACAACTTGGATCTGATGCTACTTGCACTATCCCCTGGGTTGGACGCTGCACTGCTACAGGACTGTGTCCCCTACCCTGCCAGCTGAGAGGCAGAACGAGAATACCTCTCAGTTTTGTGGGAGTGGACTAGTTTTACTGACATTGTTGATGTGGAGAGTTTGATTATTATTGAGTTTTGGCCGCTTTATAATTGTTATTATGGCTGAAGTGTTATGTTGTTGTTGTTGTTGTTTAGTCGCTTAGTCGTGTCCGACTCTTTGTGACCCCATGGACCAGAGCACGCCAGGCACTCCTGTCTTCCACTGCCTCCCGCAGTTTGGTCAAACTCATGCTGGTAGCTTCGAGAACACTGTCCAACCATCTTGTCCTCTGTCGTCCCCTTCTCCTTGTGCCCTCCATCTTTCCCAACATCAGGGTCTTTTCCAGGGAGTCTTCTCTTCTCATGAGGTGGCCAAAGTCTTGGAGCCTCAGCTTCAGGATCTGTCCTTCCAATGTGTTATAAAACATTGAAATAAAGCCCTCGTAATGGTTGTGTATGTGGGTGAGAGTGTTTGATGAAAATGAGATGTTGTGACAGCCATGATGTGAGTAGGATGTTTTTGAAAGCTAGATTATACACATTTTCTCTTTTTTAGAATTTATATTATTGTTAAATATATGTTAGATCTATTGGCTTGGATTTTCTCTTTTCTTAAACAGTTGTGCATATATTTACTGCATACTTGTGCTACCAGGATGTATTTATTTTTTATGTAAACCACTTTGATTGTAAGTGGCCTATAAAGCATTCAAATAAATAAAAGGAAATCACTGAAATATTGTTCAGAATACAACTTCCATGTACTTCAGTCCTGTGCCGTGGCTACATTTGTACAGCAAGGTCACTTTCACAATCAGAAATGAAGACGAAGCCACTTCAGTGCTTTATCTGAGACTGGATTTGCCGGGGCAGTAAATTGGAATCAGCTTCAAAAGCTAGCATAATGTTACACTGAATCTAGTATGAGTCTTGGGCATCTCCTTCCCCTCTCTATGGGTAAGGAGTAATGCCTGATCCATATTTGAGTCACATTTTTAAAATAAAGGATTTCCTTGTTGTAGAGAACCCCATTCTTTCTGGCGATGAGTCTGGAAGTCAGGGAGAAATTATGTTTGTATATGTAGTACTACTTCTCAGTGTAAGAGATATGAAAGATCTCAAGACTTGTGCCATTACCTAAAAGTAATGCTTTAACAAAACCCGATTCTCACCCGATACATCAGGCATGTCCAACTCCCAAGAGACTGCGATCTAGTCCCACTATAAAAAAACTGGCAGTGATCTACACATTGGACTGACCAAAGTTGTTGACCTTTTTTGGAGGAGAATTCACCAAAGCTCTTGAGGTTTCTTTTTTTGGGGGGGGTGATCAATCAGGATCACGCGATCAACAAGGATCAAGCAGGGACGCCCCGCGATTGACCGGTAGATCGCGATTGACTGGTTTGACATGACTGCTATACATGCATGAAGTTTGGAGATGTAAGTGCTTCTCTGAATGTATGGAAAGTGTCCATTTCTTTTTGCTTAGCTCCCACAATGTGGATGATCTCCTTCTATCTCACCTGGCACTGAGTTTTGGGAAGGCTCTGGCAGGGTCCTAGAGAACTCCCACCTCCTTCTCAAAGCTGGGAAAGTGCTGACTAGGCTTTGGGAAGGAGGCCAGAGGACTCTAGCACCCAGTCAGGGCCCTCACACCTCCTTCCCAAAGCCTAGTCAGCACTTTCCTGGCTTTGGGAAGGTAGGATGAAAGTCAAATGTTGCCAAGAGCCGCCAAAAACTGGCTCTTGGGCTGCACGTTGGATCACCTTGATCCAGATTTTCCCCACCATCAGCTGTCTTGACTTCACAAGGGTGAATGGACATGGTGGTTGGTAGCAAGCTAAATCTAAATCTAAATCTAAATACAATATACTCACATAAAGAATACCTTAAGGTAAAGGTAAAGGGACCCCTGACCATTAAGTCCAGTTGTGGCCAACTCTGGGGTTGCAGCGCTCATCTCGCTTTATTGGCCAAGGGAGTTGGCATACAGCTTCCGGGTCATGTGGCCAGCATGACTAAGCCGCTTCTGGCAAACCAGAGCAGCGCATGGAAACGCCGTTTACCTTCCCGCTGGAGCAGTACCTATTTATCTACTTGCACTTTGATGTTCTTTCGAACTGCTAGGTTGGCAGGAGCAGGGACTGGGCAACGGGAGCTCACCCCGTTGCGGGGATTCGAACCGCTGACCTTCTGATCGGCAAGTCCTAGGCTCTCTGCTTTAGACCACAGCGTCCCAAAAATCTGGACTTTACTCATACATTAATCACAGTCTCTCAAACATCTAGATGAGGAAGTATGGCTTAGAAAACAGGATACATGGTCTCCAGGAAGGTTCAAGCACATCACCTTACTTTTTATCAATTCACCACTGGAAGTTTCTCTACCACACAATCCCTGGACCCCCATCAGCTAAACTGAAATGCATGTTTTAAATGTGGACTGATAATCCTGTTTCACTAAAAACACTTAACAATGAATATATATATGTCAAGACTTTCCAATGTAAGTTTTTGGAAGGGAAGAAATCTAGACATGTTATAACATTAAAAATCATATTCCGTTAACCATTTTTCAGCTCACCATTTTAGCAAATGTATCCTTTTATTTCCCTGGAAAACAACAAAACCTGTGGCTGTGAATCCTAAAAATGTTGTGGTCCCTGTTGAATCCTTGAAAGAAAGGGAAAAAAGATAAAACAAATTAGAAACTGTAGGGGGGGTGTTCAAACATGCAGAAAATTCAATATTTGGCTACATATATTTCCTCATATTGTAGAAGATCCTTTGAATTTGCTTTTAAGCTGGTGTTCCAGCTGTTTAAGAAAGCCAGCTTGTTGCATTTGCCAGAATATAATCAGGTTTAGTGGGCAGCGCAGAAGGTTTAACATAATGGTCATATATAATTGTTAACATAAAAATGTAATGTAAGTACATTTATATGATAGTCTCTCTTGCTAAGTTTTATAGTTTATACCAGTGCAAGACACCTTTTTAGCAATGGAGAGACACATAATAGTGAAGAATGTTTCAAATTTTACTGAGGCACTACACTATTATGCAAAAATAACAGAGTGATTTCTCCCCTCCATTCAAACCCAAGCATGGGTATAGCCAGAATTTATGTTGGGGGGGCAGGATATATGTTGGAGGTCAGAACTGAGCTATTGTATCTATGTTGTGATTTGTCAGTTAGTTTTTTTATTTCTTTACTTGATGGGGGTGCAGCTGCCCTGCTGCCCCCTCTTCACTGCGCCCATGACACCAAGGTAGTACTGTACTATATTCCTAATCAGCTCCACTTGGTCTATTCAGGAACCTATTTTTGAACCTTTCCTGTCATTTTCCATGTTGACATCCAGCTTACATCAGTTTGGACTCCAACTGAGGTGAGTTTTAGATGCACTGGGAGCTGCTATTAAGTGATGCATTCCTCACTTACCTGAGGGTCATCTCAGTTGTTGCATGCTGATGTCATTTCACTCAGTGCTGATCTGCTGATTCTGGCTTTTGAATGAGTGCTAGGTCTTCTTATTAGGTAAATAAGAAGGGACCCCTGATCATTAGTCGCAGATGACTCTGGGGTTGCGGTGCTCATCTCGCTTTACAGGCTGAGGGAGCCGGTGTACAGCTTCCAGGTCATGTGGCCAGCATGACTAAGCCACTTCTGGCAAACCAGAGCAGCGCACGGAAATGCCATTTACCTTCCCGCCAGAGTGATACCTATTTATCTACTTGCACTTTGACGTGCTTTCGAACTGCTAGGTTGGCAGGAGCAGGGACCGAGCAATGGGAGCTCACCCCGTCGCGGGGATTCGAACCGCCGACCTTCTGATTGGCAAGCTCTAGGCTCTGTGGTTTAACCCACAGTGCCACCCGCATCCCTGGTCTTCTTATTAGACCTACATCAATGTCACTAGTTTTCTTTGCTGAAATGGGCTCAGTACCAATTTTATAGTCTAGTTCGGAGGGCTACTCGCAAGAGGGCATTTGCAGGAGAGTAGAGGAGGGGTTATGCACATTGCTCCTACCCACAGATTTCCCCTGCAAATTTCTATCCAGCCCCCTAATTAGCATGGCAAAGGAAATGTCTATGTTGGCCATTAGACTGCAACTTGAAACACAATTTGCATATATATATAAACAAACAAACTAGCACTCTAACACTCAAACTGGCTTAGTAACATTGAAATTGATAGGACCAAACTGGCCTTTGTTGTCTGACGCCAAGTATGCATTTTTAATGCCTTCGTAAGGTTTGTCTTAAAAAGCAGTTTAGAATTATATGAAGCAAAACACAGTAAGATAAATGCTACAATTTCTTTCCCAGCCCTTCTGTCCGGTAGAAGACACCTTACAGTTACAATGAAAGATAAGTTTAAGTGTACTCTGTTATCATACTACAGAAAGAGAAAATACTTAATGTACTGCACTGCGCAATGTATTGAATACATTTGTTTGTTAAATTTGTATATTGCCCTTCATCTGAAGATCACAGGGTGGTTCACAACATAAAAACACACAATGAGAATACAAATTACATAACAACACCACCACCCAAAAGTAAACCAATGCCCTCCTCTCACAAATACATTTAAAAGGCAATACATGGCTCTTTATTTACTATTATAATGATAATCAGGCTCCCAATATATACTGCAAATTGTGCTTGACTGCACGTGGAGGTACTTACCACTGACCACTGGCATTTTTACTGTATATAGAGAGCTCCACCCATGGCAAAAAAATGTAAAGGTAAAGGACCCCTGACAGTTAAGTCCAGTCGCGAACGACTCTGGGGTTGCGGCGCTCATCTCACTTTACTGGTCGAGGGAGCCGGCGTTTGTCCGCAGACAGTTTTTCCGGACCATGTGGCCAGCATGACAAAGCCGCTTCTGCCGAAACCAGAGCAGCGCACACAAACGCTGTTTACCTTCCCGCCGGAGCGGCACCTATTTATTTACTTGCACTTTGACATGCTTTCAAACTGCTACATTGGCAGGAGCAGGGACTGAGCAATGGGAGCTCACCCCGTCGCGAGGATTCGAACCGCCAACCTTCTGATCGGCAAGCCCAAAGCTTAGTGTTTTACACCACAGCACCACCCACATCCCATAGTAGGGGACCCACCCATGGTCGGCCAGTACATATTTAATGGCATAGATAGGGGAGGGATTGAACAGGCACTAAATATGGAAAATGCTAATTGTGCTTAAAACAATAAAATAAATACATTACCTTGCAAGGGTGGGGATCAACACCATAGGTTTCTAAAGAATGTGCTTTCAATAATAAATTAAACTCAGCAACAGCTGGACTCTGACCCCTAAAAAAAAGCATAATGAAAACTTTTAAAAAATACAAAAAAATTCAGCCAAAGGTATCTATCATGAGAGGGGAAATAGGAGATCTTTCATATGATTCTGCTTGTACTCTCTCACAGCACCTAATCCCTTTGGATTAAGCCTAGATGCTCTTGACATATTCTCGGGACTCCAGTGAGCTGTGCAGTTAATCAGGGGCTATCAAGTATCTTTCAAATATTTGCTCTCTCCTGATGCACATGGGACAGTTGGAGCTTAGTGAGAAATAAGCTGCAGTCTTGGTTTCCAATGACCTATTTCCTAAATTCATTTTAAAGAAGCACTCCTATTAAGATGTATTTCTTTCCTGCTCTGGAAATAAACAAGCAAATAAACAAGGGTATTTTGGTCATGGCTGCCTCTCCAGGCCTAGACTTGAATCTGTCAGCATTCTTGTGGAACACTCCACTTTACGATGCGTGCATCCAATCACGAACATGACCCAAATGATAAACCATGTCATGCATACCTGCTGATCTGGCACAACGGTAGTGTGTTTTTCCAAACAGCAAGGATTGACATACATACGTCAGATAAATCTACTGCACAGAGTGTCTGCATAAATGCTTTGTGGTGGTGTGAATATTATCAAAAGCCTTTAGCATTAGCCATAATTAAGGCTATGCTGTGCAATAATCCATGCACAGAGAGCAGAGGCGTTTGTAACCTCCAGCCTCCTGACAAACCCACTGGGAAGGAATCACCTAATATGCCCCATCAGCGGATGTCCTGCACAAGGACTTCCCCCTGCCCCATCTTTTCCTCCCATGCCCTGAGTGTGTGGGGGTGGGGTGGGATCGTGGGGAGGGGATCATTCCACCTGGCAAGCTCCCCTCCACATGCCATGTGACCCAGCAGTGTGGCAAGATCATTAAAATTAACGGTAGGAATGAGTTTGATCCTGCAGAACTGGTTGGGCCCCCTCCTCTCCGGTTTCCTTTATTGTGCCACCTTCATTCTTTTGCCCTGGGGCAGGTGGAAGTGAATCTGTCAGGTGGAAGTTTTCTCCTTTATTTTGTTCTCAGTGACCGAATGGTCATCCTAATTGATTTGATCACTTCAGATGCTACTTCTCTGTGCACACTTGCACAGCCGTGCTTAATTTCAAAGTTATTTTCCGTTTTTCTCTTCTTCTCCCTGGGACAGGGTGACCTCTTTATGGATTTGCATTGCGGAATTTGTTGTTTAGTCGTTTAGTGGTGTCCGACTCTTTGTGACCCCCTGGACCAGAGCATGCCAGGCACTTCTGTCTTCCACTGCCTCCCGCAGTTTGGTCAGAGTCATGTTGGTAGCTTCGAGAACACTGTCCAACCATCTCATCCTCTGTCGTCCCCTTCTCCTTGTGCCCTCCATCTTTCCCAGCATCAGAGTCTTTTCCAGGGAGTCTTCTCTTCTCATGAGGTGGCCAAAGTATTGGAGCCTCAGCTTCAGGATCTGTCCTTCCAGTGAGCACTCAGGGCTGATTTCCTTGAGAATGGATAGGTTTGATCTTCTTGCAGTCCATGGGACTCTCAAGAGTCTCCTCCAGCACCATAATCCAAAAGCACCCATTCTTCGGCGATCAGCCTTCTTTATGGTCCAGCTCTCACTTCCATACACCACTACTGGGAAAACCAGAGCTTTAACTATACGGACCTTTGTTGGCAAGGTGATGTCTCTGCTTTGTGGAATAGGATATGGGAAAAAGCATTGGTCCTTCTCCTTCCATGCTAAACTATCCAAAGTAAGCAAAAAACTACTTTTTTCAGTGTGTGAGATATTCAACCCCATCCGCTTCCCACCTACAGTTTAACTAAATTGTAAATCAGAACAAAGGTAAGTCTTCCCAAAGTATGTACTGCAGACATCATGGATTTCTTTTGATGTTCCCAAGTGACACTGCTTTGTGCTGGAGTGGCCAGGTGCTGCTGGGTGCCAATTCCCATCAGCCTCAGTCGGCAGGCTCAACAGTCAGGGATGATGGGAGCTGTTGTCCACCAACATCTGGAGGGAACCATAAAGATCACTCCTGGCTTTGCAGAATGATTCACCAATATGCAGCATTTGTGCAGAGTTCTGCTGTAGAGCAACTGCAGGCAGATGGGCCCAGATTTACAAAGCACGGATCCACATGGATCCTCAGGATTTTTGCATTGGGTCACCTCAAATTCACCATCAGATCACATTGTATTTCCATGGCTACAGCCTGCACCAAAAAAACCACACACCCACTGTTTCGTGGGGCCGCAATGGTGCAAAAAATGTGGTTACAAGCACAGATCCACATGGATCCTCAGGATTTTTGCATTGGGTCACCCCAAATTCACCATCAGATTACATGTCTGTGGCCACAGCATGAACCACAAAAAAAATCATAATCCACTGTTTCGTTCAGAATATTTTTTTTCTTGTTTTCCTCCTCTAAAAACTTGGTACGTCTTATGGAATGAAAAATATGGCAATTGCAGGATCTGCAACTGAGAAAAAAATTGCGCCCCCAAACTAAGAAATGTCCTCTGAACCTCTAGAGAGTCACTGCCAGTCAGAATGATCTGTATGTTTTAATAGAACGTATTTATATATTATTAATGTTAAACTGTTTTTAATAATAGTTTTTTCTATGTTTGTAGCTGCTTCTCTTTTATCTGTAAGCCCCTGTCAGGGGAAAAGGGTGGGATATAAATACTACTACTAGACTAGTTGAGCCAATGGTCTAACTCAATATTAAGTAGCAGCCAAATATAGAATAATCAGTTTAACAGTAGTAGATAGAATTTATGTTATGCATTTGCACTGTTTTAAAGTAGTAATGCCTCCCAGATTTGGAAATGGAATGGGCAGAAAGCCAAGAAAATGAAAATATATTAGTAATTATCAGTTTTGGATTTAGAACAACTAAAACATTTTAACCAAGGCAAACTGTAAAGAAATTGGCCACTTCACAAGCAATGTCACATGTTCATGTCACAAATGAGAAAAGGAGTGAGGACAGTAATAGACAAAGAAATTAAATACAGGAAGGAGTCATTTCTGAAATTCTTAAGAGAGAAAAATACAAATCTGCTTTTATACCAGGGAGGGCTGCACTAACAATGTGGATGAAAGAGAAGAAAAATAAATCTGCAAAATCCACTGACTCTCAAGACAAAAAACCCCCACACCCCACCCAATCAAAAAAATGCAGTAAAACATAAAACTGAATGCGGGTGGGGAAAGAATTCTGATGCTGGTTTACAACACTCAGTGCTTTTTTCTGGGGGTACTCCAGGGCAGCACGTTAAATTGGGCTATTAGATTGTAGTCTTGTCAAACTAAGCAAAACAAAAACCAACAAAAGCACCTAGTAGACTAATTGATTTTCATCTAATAGCCCAATTGAACAAGCTACCTCATTACAGCACTGACTTATGGGATCAGTCATGCAGATGCCTGTCCTGGTGTCTGTGGGGGGGGGGGTTAATTTACTCACATGCGCAGAACCTAAATCCCCTCAGATGAAAATAGGGGCGTTTCTCACTCCCCACCCAACTGACCCTCCTAGACCTCCTCAAGGTTAGACATGGGTGCACAAAGCATTTTAATTTTTTTTTTACAAGACTGCTTGCTCTCTGCTCTGCTCTCGCTTTCTTCGCATCCAGGGTGGCCCTGCTCTCTGCCTGCACCTCTGAGTTGGTGCGTCCCACAAGGCTGGGCTCAGCAGCCTCTCCTCCACCTGCTCCATGCAGCCGCTATGAGTTGTCCAAGCTCGGTGGCGGTGGCACTGGCAGGGAGAAATGGGCACATTCTAGGATCAAATCAGAAGCTGGGATGGGTTTCATAATTCCAAGACTGTCCCCGTAAAAGAGGGACCCTTGGAGGGTATTTCATGGATATTGCGGCAATAGAACACTTTTCCTGCTCTCTTTGAAGTATCATTGCACAATACTACAGTGAACTTTGGGTGACCCAATGGCGATCACACAGGGTCCCCGGACGTTTCACCGTCTATTGATCCCTGTGCCACCACTTTATTTCTCGCTGCCACCACCCAGGCCCTACCTGATACAATACTGGGTCCAATCAGGGTTAAACTGGAACATAAAGTTCTGTTTATTTATTGCAGTTTAACAAGCGTATGGTTTCATAAACGGTATCGGTCCATTACAATCATGGGGTGCCTATCCAGACCTATAACTTCTGCTACCGGCTCCCACTCACTAAACCACCTCTCAGATATTTACTTGTCTTCCTAGCTCCTAACTGTTCCTAACTCAACTTATTTCGCTACACTAACTCAACCTGCCCACAGACTCTATCCCAATTCACTCCCACTCCAACCAACCACCCAACTCCCAACGAACTCTTCCTCTCCACCCCTCCCAGAGCTGGTTTTATAGTCCCTCTGACTCCACCCCCCTGGGTTCCGATTGGGTAACCTGTTTAACTATTTCACCTCCAGCACTACCATATGTTAACGTCACAGACCCCTTCAAGACAGCTCAACATCTAAAGGTAGTTTTAAAGGCCCAAAGATGGAAACAGCTAAACAGCCTTGCACTATTGTTGCTGGAAGCAAAGGAATTTGCAGGTAAGTCTGGAAGAGCAGAATGCCTTTGCCCACTTAATAAATAATAATAATAATAATAATGATAATAATAATAATAAATTTTAATTTATACCCCGCCCTCCCCAGCCAGGGCCGGGCTCAGGGAGGCTAACACTGAATATAAATTACAATAAAATGTAATAGGAAAAAAGAAAAAAGAAAAAAAAACAGTAAATTAAAATACGGCTTAAAATGCAGCTTAAAATGCAGCCTCATTTTCGTAGTAGCCCATAAATCAAGACCATAAAGGGAGGAAACATCAGATATTCACCCAAGCCAGCTATCCATGCTGGTCCTACATGGGCCAGCAAAAAAGACAAGGGAAAATTTATATACCAAGTCCCATATAAGGGGTCAGAGTGAGTCCAAGCCGAAGGCCAGGTGGAACAGCTTCATCTTGCAGGTCCTGCGGAAAGACGTCAAATCCCACAGGGCCCTAGTCTCTTGGGACAGAGCGTTCCACCAAGTTGGGGACAGTGCTGAAAAGGCCCTGGCCCTAGTTGAGACCAAGCTAACCTTCTTGAGGCTTGGGACCTCCAAAGTGTTGTTATTTATGGATCTTAAGGTCTTCTGCAGGGCATACCAGGAGAGGCGGTCCCATAGGTCCTTGCAGGGCTTAAGGCATAATTTTACTTATTACAGTGTCAAGTAGTTATGGCACTGGAACATCTATTGCCTGTGCATCTCCTTTGTACCAGCTTGATGCCAGCAGCATGATTTGCCATCAGCATACGGGCTACCTGTGTTTTGGGAGCCAACTTGTGTAGCAAGCAAGAGCAACATGCCACAGTAGGTGATGGAACTACTATAAGAAGGTGCCACCACTGAGACACACAAACAGCCATGAGGAATATGCCCCAGCCCCTCATTTCTAGGGGAATATCCCTAGGAAACCATTCAAGTAACGTGAAAAGGACATAAAGTTATTATCCTGTCAGTGTGAGTCATTGTTAAGCCAGACCTTGATTCAAATGATTTCAAATTAATACAATGAAAAGGCCATGGGAGGGTCTAAGCAATTCAGTCCAAAGCTAGATTTAATATCATGCTTGCTTATAGCTCCACTGAGGGGCCAGCGGCTGAGCAATGATCTTAAGTGTGTCATAATAGTGTGAGAGGGGAAATTCTGTACAGTCTTTGCTGACGGGCTTGGAATCTGGGACAGCTGCTGGTCTCACACTTGAAGTAAAAACAAATGTAGAAGTTGCAAGGATGAAAGCAAAAGAGCTGCAATCAAAACCGGGTAAGTGGAATTTAGAGGAGCAGTTGTAGCTACTATGGACTGCTTAAATAGCACACCATCCCAATAGGTACTCTTCACATTAAGTACATCTTGCTGAGAGTATGAACTTTGCAGAGATCTTTTTCGAGAAGGATAAGCAGAATTTCAACAAGCTGAAATTACAGAACCTCCACGTTGATCAGTAAAAAAGAAACACCATTTTACAATCTGTACAGCAAGCTACTACAGAAGAGGTAAAGGTAAAAGGTACCCCTGCCCGTACGGGCCAGTCGTGACCGACTCTGGGGTTGCACGCCCATCTTGCTTAAGAGGCCGGGGGCCAGCGCTGTCTGGAGACACTTCCGGGTCACGTGGCCAGCGTCACTAAGCTGCAACTGGCGAGCCAGCACCAGAGCAGCACACGGAAACACCGTATACCTTCCTGCTATAAAGCGGTACCTATTTATCTACTTGCACTTAGGGGTGCTTTCGAACTGCTAGGTGGGCAGGAGCTGGGACCGAACGACGGGAGCTCACCCCGCCGCGGGGATTCGAAGCACCGACCATGCGATCGGCAAGTCCTAGGCGCTGAGATTTTACCCACAGCGCCACCCGCGTCCCCTACAGAAGAGGTAGGAGGACTAATTTCTCACAACCAGAGTTACAAATAGGGTCATTATATGTAGAAAGAGACATTCTAGACTTAACACTGCTATTTTTCAAATGGCATTTGTAAATTTATCAGACCTTAAAACAGAGAATACAGCAGGATTCTAAACAACTTAGGAACAAAAATCCTTTTCAGATTTATTGACACCTTCAAATTTAACACCCTCCTTCACATCTCCTCAGCAGGAAAGAGACATTATAAACCAATAGCTGGATCGCAGATCTAGAAAGAAGGTCCACATTATTTAAAATGTGCGCCTTTAATACTGAATGGCTCTAATGTTCCAATGTGTATCCAGAAAATAAAATCAGGATTTTCAAAGCACTTACTGTACACTTGGTGACTAGTAGCCAAGTGTGTGAGCTGACTATACTGAAAAGCATTGCGTGAAGCGAACTTGAAGTTCTGTCTGAAGTTAGATATGTGATGGCCCATGTACACATTGCTGCTACCAGTACAACTGTAAGGATTTCTATCTGTCTCTTCTTACGAGTCAGACAACGCTCTGTGAAGAATCCCAGAAGAGGCTGAAACCATGCCAAGCAATAGTAGATAAATGTGTTAGTCTTCCATATGACTCCTATTTTTGTTGAACAGGCAGTGATGGACTAGGACAGGGAAGGCCTTCCCTCACTCAGCCAGATGCCTTTGAATCGCTCACTCTTTCTCAGTGTAACCAATTTCATAGGGCTTCTGTAGGGTTAAAATGGGAGGGAAGAATGGGTTGTACCTCAAGATTGCCTAAGTTAGAATTTTCTCCTCTCATCCCCCTGGTAACACAGCCCAGCAATGACCCCAGATCCTCTGGAAAGTATTGAAAGGAAGCTGCTGGGGTGAGAAAAGGAAACACTGTTGTAGGATCGAACCCCCTATGTCTGCCTTGAGCTTCTTGGAGGTAAAAATGAATGAAATATATATGAAGTTCCATCCCTATGAGCAAAACTACATTAGACCAGCATTTAGCCACTATGGTATGTATGTATGTATGTATGTATGTATGTATGTATGTATGTATGCATTAAAAACAAAAATAACAAGCTTCCTAAAATTGTTGTTGAATAAATGTGAATTATACTTTCTTTCTGATAAAAGTGTAAGGTGGTGCATTTAAAACAACGACAAGAAGCACCTCTAGAAAGTACAGCTAGAAATCTGACATCTACTTCAGACAGAACAGCCTTCAGACACCAATTCTGTTTGCTTTTCACAAAGATTATTCTCCACATTTTGATAGATCTTCATGAGGAAGAAAACGGCAAATGTTCTTACACCTGAAAAAGATGCTTCTTCCCCACTTTGGCACCTGTCACTGTGAGTCACCATTTCCCTAGCAGCTCATGCATGTGATTCGGAGTTTGTTCACTGATAATTTGTTTTGCTCTGTTGTATCCATGGGCCCCATGACAAATTGTTACCCTGATGCTGCCACAGGAAGTTTCTACAGTATGTTCAATTAGCAGACAGAAATTTAGTACCACCAGAATTAAATACTACATTATATTATATCATTCTACTGAGCCTTAATTTACAGCACTCAGCTATTTATTTCAACATCTGGTTACTGATTTGCTCTTTTCACCTTGTCACAGATATGGCATACTTCTTAAGGCAACATGAAAACTAGTAATGCTGAATATCTGCTTAAAACTTCCCTCATCACACAGAAATTTAGCACCTGATAGTTTCTAAGTCAATCGGGGTAACATCCTCTTTGTTCCCTATGGTGGACAAACTGATGAAAAGCTTACAAGGCCTAATTAATTACAATCCTCTAAAGTTACCATGCCTTCTACCAGCACCTTCTTAGGAGATTCAGTTGCAGTCAGGCTCAGAGATCAGCATTTCCATAAAACTCAGCCATTGCAATGATGGTAAAGGTAAAGGACCCCTGACAGTTAAGTCCAGTCGCGAACGACTCTGGGGTTGCGGCACTCATCTCGCTTTACTGGCTGAGGGAGCTGACGTTTTGTTCACAGATAGTTTTTCCGGGTCATGTGGCCAGCATGACTGAGCCCCTTCTGGCGAACCAGAGCAGCACATGGAAACACTGTTTACCTTCCTGCTGGAGTGGTACCTATTTATCTACTTGCACTTTGACGTGCTTTCGAACTGCAAGTTTGGCAGGAGTTGGGACTGAGCAATGGGAGCTCACCCCGTCGCGGGGACTCGAACCGCCGACCTTCTAATCGGCAAGCCCTAGGCTCAGTGGTTTACACCACAGCGCCACCTGCATCCCTTGCAATGATGGTATTCAGGGTTAATTATTTTTAAAATGCATTGAGTACAGTATCATCACTGAATTGTTAGAATGCTGCCATAAGCAAGCACTGAAAATGTGCATAAGACAATTTTTACTCATTCATTAGCCCCCTGAAACATGTTACCAGCACTTTTTCAAAGCATGTTAAGAGTAATTAATATACAGTACATGAAAGGAAAGGAAATATCTGTGTGATATTTCTAATTTGTGATAGGGATTTTGAACAGAGAGAAAGATAGCATGGCAGTATTTACTAATGTGTATTAACTAATGTGGAATAAAAGAGTGAGATCTTGCAAATGTTCTCAGAGATACTTTATGCTTATTTAATATGGCACAGTGTGCTATATGAACAAACAAAAATCACCAGCAGTGAAATAACATCTGAAAAATGTTTGGAGCTGGCAAGACCCCATGACAGTCTTTCAAAACTCATAGAGGATAGAGGATGGAAGCAATATTTTATCTGCCAGTAATGAGTATGTGGCAATATTACAAATATTACAAATAAATGTTTTTGAGTATGTGGCAATATTACAAATATTACAAATAAATGTTTTTGAACATTTAATTCAGGCTTTCAAGTGTAGAATATGTGACAGTTATACTAAGCACCAATGGATCCCCTGCCGAACTAGAATTAAACATCCTGCATTAAGTAAAAATGTTTCTATGCCCCTTCTAGCAATCACAGGATTTAACTTTGGACTACCTGCAGTCTGATGTGACTTGACTTGCTGTTTTGTGCAGCTTGTTTTCATTTTCATTTACTATTTCCTGAAATATATGCTTATCTATAGCACTACACAGATTGTCTTGCTTTCATCTGCCTATCAGTCAGTCTTGCAATGAGACAGATATCAGCTTCCATTCCAGGGGTAGCGTCAGCTTTGAGGACGGGTGCATAAGTAATTTCGTTTTCCCTGAGAGGGGGCAATGACAATAAAGATATTGTTGTTGTTGTTGTTGTTGTTGTTGTTGTTGTTGTTGTTGTTGTTGTTGTTTTCAACAGGACTATGACGCAGAGGGAAAGCGTTACCCCTCCCTGCATAGCACAATCCTGATCCTAATTCCCAACCCCAAACAGGCAGCTGTTTTTTAAAAAATAAAAACACGTTGTTGTTGTTGTTGTTGTTGTTGTTGTTGTTGTTTAGTCGTTTAGTTGTGTCCGACTCTTCGTGACCCTATGAACCAGAGCACGCCAGGCACTTCTGTCTTCCACTGCCTCCCACAGTTTGGTCGAACTCATGCTGGTAGCTTCGAGAACACTGTCCAACCATCTCGTCCTCTGTCGTCCCCTTCTCCTTGTGCCCTCCATCTTTCCCAACATCAGGGTCTTTTCCAGGGAGTCTTCTCTTCTCATGAGGTGGCCAAAGTATTGAAGCCTCAGCTTCAGGATCTGTCCTTCCAGTGAGCACTCAGGGCTGATTTCCTTCAGAATGGATAGGTTTAATCTTCTTGCAGTCCATGGGACTCTCAAGAGTCTCCTCCAGCACCATAATTCAAAAGCATCCATTCTTCGGCGATCAACCAAACTTGTTAAACCCACTCAAACATTTATTGTATCAGCTTGTCTGGCTCCATAGTTCCTTTTTTAAAATTCACTTTTTTCGCTTGCTCAATTTTACCCACACATTATTTGTGTGTGGGGGGGGGTGTCCCCTGAAGCAGTACCTGAAGAGATCATAAGCAACCTATTTACACTTGACAGAGGCTGACAGATTTGTGTGCATATGTTCCCTAGGAACACAGGACTATAGGAAGCTGAAACTTACCACTGACCTGTCTGACTCAAAACTTGTCTATACGGACTGGCGGTGGCTTAGGCTGGTGACTTCCAAGCCCTACCTGGAGAGGCCCAGGATTGAAAACCTGGGATCTTCTGCACGCAAAGCAAGACGCGCAACCACGGAGGCAGTGTTTAGGGTTGCCCTACGCCCGGAATTTCCTGCCAGAAATACCGTCTAGGGGGAATTTTGGCAAAATGCCTGGGATTTTGAAACAAAGCTCAACTTGGTTTTTCCTTTAAAAAAGCTCATCAACTGTGGCAACCCTAGTTGTGTATCTATATCACGGAGACCAATCTTGTCATTTTGTGCAAAGTGTCTTCTCCCTCATGGAGAGCACGTGTTGAGGTGGGGGCTGACAAGACACCTCACTGTTGCTGGGCTGGGCAAAAGAGTTTGGCCATCTTTAAGCAGGGGCGGGCTGTTACTGGGGAGATTTATATGTTGCCATTTATTGATTGACAGCCCTGTTTGTTAAATACACTGCATGCAGTGACGAGCTTCCACTTTCGCTGCGTGCTTTGGATCACCCACCCTCCCTTCCCTAATTTTAGGCTGTTTGCTTGACCTTGCTATGCCTGTCATGGGGTCGTCTGCTTTGGGGCAGGGGCCTGGTAGGAATTTTGTCTATTTGGCTGATTGGCTGC
Source organism: Podarcis raffonei (assembly GCF_027172205.1). Taxonomy (NCBI): domain Eukaryota; kingdom Metazoa; phylum Chordata; class Lepidosauria; order Squamata; family Lacertidae; genus Podarcis; species Podarcis raffonei. The sequence continues at coordinate 59,745,080 of NC_070612.1, read as the reverse complement.
TGCCATTTGGTTTTTGCCTACTGCATAACAAATCGTCACAACTTGTAAGGTTGCAGTTAGGCATTGGTTTGGGAATTGGTTGGTGGAGGGGTATGGATTCGGCTGTGCCTGCCCCTCCAAAATGCGGCTGCTGCAAGGGTTTTCCGTTAAAGGAACCCAGAGGCTCCCCATGCTTTTGTCCGAACCCCCTGTCAAGGGGCTAGGGCCACGCAAGAGCCCCTGGGAGCATTCTGGGGAGAGGTGAGGCATGTTTCCCAGTCCCGTCTCTCTCCCCAGGTGACTTACCCTTTCTGACTTCGCGGGGGGTGCTGTCCCTGTGCGGGGTCAGTTAGTCGCTACCAATGCCTAAGCAACCACTCACATTGCTGTATTTTTAATAAAGTTGTGGCCAAAATTATTCCAAAAACCTTAAACAAGAATCAAGTGTCATTGTGTTCTTATTTGGGGTGTCTTGGGGACCTCGATGCGCAAAGCCCATCCTGCAAAAATGCACACATTAACAGGCGCTTTCTCAGGCTGCAGATACTGTTCCCTGCATGGTCTTGTGCTGGCCCTTTGCCTTCGGATACTGCATTCGGCTAGCACAGTTTATCTCTCCCTAAATGAAATTCCAAATACTTCTAGGTCTTGGAATCTGCTGGTAATTGCAAGTGTTACATAAACAAAGCCAATGGTTTTCTAGCAACATTCCATGACACTTTTCACATCTACTGCAGGATAATTTAAATTATGCTCTTAATTCTTCAGTTGAAAAGTATGCCTGAAGGGGGCAGCCTTTCCCAAAACAACGTTTATCTCCAAAATAATAAGAGGCCGCAAATATCTATAGCGAGAGAGAAATGGTTTGTCCTCTCTATTCTGTTTTGTTATCAAATAATATGTCAAAGGAGAGAAGTGTTCTACATATATATGATGATGATGATGATAAACTATTAATATTCATTACATTTATGAGTTGCTTTACATCGGAACAGTCTCAAAGCAACTAGAACAGAAATTCAAACTAATAAAAACCAAGCAACAATGTTTAAAAACTGTAATGTACATTAAAAGTGCTCATCCAACAGTAATAAGAAAATATCCTTCAAAGGATAATTACCACAAAATCAACAGAATGGCAATTAAAATGAAAGCAGTAAGGAAACCTCTCATATGATTTTCTTCTAGAAAGAGAACTATAATCAAAGTAGACTTTTAAAAATAGAATGGGGGGAATTATTGACTATTTGAAGACATATTGTAAACAAATTAAAACATTAGCAGGACTGATATAAACATGTGCAGTAAGAGACAATTTGGGAAAATGTGTTAATATATTTGAATTGGATATGCCATAATAAAAATATATGAAATAAGTAACCGCAGAAAGGAGCAGAGGGAAGTCGAGGGAAAGGTAATTTAGATTTGCAAAGATTTTGTTTTTCTTGTCAAAATATTTGTAAAAGCTGAAAATGAAAAATACAATTATTATTTTTTGGGGAAAACAAAGAGGTAGACTCTTGCCTGTGAATATATTGCAGTAATAAACAAGTTAGCCTTTACTGGAAGGCACCACAAACTAACATAGCTGCTCTTCAGGAAATGATAAAATGTTTAACCAGAAAGTAACTGAACATCAAAGTATGTTCTAAACCTTTAGATAGCAACCATGTTCTTTTCTTTAAAATTCACCAGCAAAACCAAAATTTCCACTTGTCAGTAGCAGTGACATTCATATATGCTAGCTCAGTATTTGCTAGGTAAAGGTAAAGGTAAAGGTACCCCTGCCCATACGGGCCAGTCTTGACAGACTCTAGGATTGTGCGCTCATCTCACTTAAGAGGCCGGGGGCCAGCGCTGTCCGCAGACACTTCCGGGTCACGTGGCCAGCGTGACAAGCTGCATCTGGCGAGCCAGAGCCACACACGGAAACGCCGTTTACCTTCCCGCCAGTAAGCGGTCCCTATTTATCTACTTGCACCAGGGGGTGCTTTCGAACTGCTAGGTTGGCAGGCGCTGGGACCGAGCAACGGGAGCGCACCCCGCCGCGGGGATTCGAACCGCCGACCTTTCAATCAGCAAGCCCTAGGTGCTGAGGCTTTTACCCACAGCGCCACCCGCGTCCCCCAGTATTTGCTACATCCAGGTAAAAAATAGAGGAATATAAAACAATATGTATGTTGTGATTATATGTTGATCTTTTGAGAGTTTATACAGTGGTACCTTGGTTTACGAACTTAATCCATTCTGGAAGTCCGTTCTTAAACCAAAGTGTTTTTAAACCAATCAAATATGGAGTTGCATCTGTATTAGCTCACTGAAATCAATGAGCTTAATTGTGGCCTTACCATGGTTTCGGTTCAGTTTTGGATCATAACATATTGAGCAGATCTGTTGACCTGCAAAATTTTATACTGCATTGTCATCTACTGACCCCTTTAAAATACAGATTTTTATTTTCTACCTGTGTAGGTTACAACCTGCAGAAAGAACTAACAAATAATAGTTAAATAATACTCTTTTAATACATCTTTTAATCAGCTTTCAAAATTACCTGAATTCGTTTTTATGTATATCAAGTATTTTTCTCTCCAGCTTTTGGGATTGTTTGGGGAAAATCTTGAACTCACTGACATAATTGTCCAAGTGTTCATCAGGATCATAGTCACCAAACTCAGCTGCGCAGATAAAAATGCAAAGAAAGATTAGGGAAGAAGTACCAAATATGTGAGCAGTTAGCTAAATTGAATCCCTAGTCACAAAAAATAAACTGGCAGTGAATTATTTGTTGTCAATATATGAATAGACCTCCGCATATAATACTGAGACACTGGTGGTTACCTTTAAAGCCCTATATAGTTTGTGACTCAGGTATCTGAACGGTTCTTTCTCCTGTGCAAAGTTAATGTCATTCAGAAAGCCTTTCTCTGGCAGTTTCAAATCTTAAGAAGATGGCTACTGAAGGCACGGCCTTTTTGGTTGTGGTGCCTTTGGAACCCTCTCCCCAAAGAGAAACAGAAAAAGCTACACACAGCCTGTTATTTCAGCTACATATTTATTTATAATTTGGATGGCTCCAGAGTAAGCCTGTCAAGTCCCACCGAAATTAATGGGGCAAGTTTGTCAGGATGCGTTTTAATCTAGTTTTTAGCTTATCGTTTATTATTTTCTTTTAAATAATCTTATTATTTCATTCTGTCAGAAATCTGCTTTGAGCTTTTATTTCAATGAAACAGTATATCAGTTCCGTGAAAAATAAACAAACGGATGAATAATATCTAGCTGGCAGAGACGCAGTGGTTCCTGCAGTGGATGCCGCTGCTTCCTGGTACAGTGGTACCTCGGGTTACAAACTCCGCTAACCCAGAAGTCGTACCCCGGGTTAAGAACTTTACCTCAGGATGAGAACAGAAATCACGCGGCAGTGGGAGGCCCCATTAGCTAAAGTGGTACCTCAGGTTAAGAATGGTTTCAGGTTAAGAACGGACCTCCAGAATGAATTAAGTTCTTAACCAGAGGTACCACTGTACTGGGATAGTGTGGGACAGAGTGAAATCGCAAGTGGTTGCCAGCGATGGCATCACTCCCACCAACCTGGAGCTCCACCACCTACACTGCTGCCTTACCCCACCCCGAAAATGCAACACTGCCGTTGCCAGGAGGAGACTGCACCCACATAAGGTAAAGGTAAAGGACCCCTGGACGGTTAAGTCCAGTCAAAGGCAACTATGGGGTTTCCCATAGTTCCCCATCTCGCTTTCCGGTCAAGGGAGCCAGCGTTTGTCCACAGACAGCTTTCCGGGTCATGTGGCCAGCAGGACTAAGCCACTTCTGGCGCAACTGGACACCTTGACGGAAGCCAGAGCACACGGAAACGCTGTTTACCTTCCCACCGCAGAGGTATCTATTTATCTACTTGCACTGGCGTGCTTTTGAACTGCTAGGTTGGCAGGAGGTGGGACAGAACAATGGGAGCTCACCCCGTCATGGGGATTCGAACCGCCGACCTTCCGATCTGCAAGCCCAAGAGGCTCAGTGGTTTAAACCACAGCGCCACCCATGTCCCTGCTCCCACATACACCCCCAGCAGCTGCTGCTATTGCTAACTAAGATCACATCAATTTCAATGGAACTAAACTATGACTAACTAAATCTGGATCCAAACCAAATTAGTTTATAAAACTTTCATAAGGTTTTTGATATTGCAATATGTATATCTGGTCGGGATTCTGAGAAAAGGTCTGAAGATGCTGTTGTCTACACTTACCTTGGACAATGCATGCGCCCAGGAAGGCAGCGTCAGAAAATGAACACAGCAAGCGGCCATGGAAAATGTCTCTTTTGATTTGTAGGTATAAAAGGTACCTGCAAGGTGTAAGGAAAAATACTATATATAACACACATAGAATCATAGAGTTGGATGGGACCCTATCTTATGAAGATTCTGTTTCTATATTTATTTTGCCTTTATTCTCATTTAATCAATGTACATCACAACATTAGCTAATGTAATTGGCCAGAGAGCCAATGCAGAAGTAAAAATCAGGTTGCTGGTACGAATATATTTTCTCCTTTCTACCAACTGGGCCATGTGTTGAAAAAGAAAGAATGACATTAAGCATGCTGCTTATGAACAAAGCTGAGATGCAATATTTAATTTATACTCCTTTTATCACAGCTGTGCCTTTAAAAGATTCCAATATATTCTTGGTTCCTACAGAAGACTCTCAGGACAACAGCAAATGCATTCATTCCCCCCCCCCCCACGTATAAAACTACACAGGGTGGTACTTTACTCAAAGTAGACCAACTGAAATAAATGACTAGGTTGGGTTCATTTACTTCATTGGGTCTACTCTTGAGTCAAACCATGCTCCGTGTTTCTGTTCCAGCCATTGGACTAAGGCATTCAAGTGGAAGTTTGCCATGCAATTCTAATCAAAATGCTAAGAAAAAGTGCAAGGAGAGAAAACACATTTTCCTATGCTGCTGGACCCCACTTCATGTTCAGGTATCATTTTCCATGACTTTTTTTTTTTAACCAAAAGCAGGTGAATCTTGGGAGGCTGAATCTTAAATAAAAGACTAGGAGAGGGAAGGAATGGGCTGCTTGAACTTTTGCCCTCTGGCCATTTTCCAACTCAGAATCATTCTTCCAGCCGCTCTCTTCTCCCCTTGTGGGAAAAGGTAGGAGCATCCGTATGTTTTTTCTCCACGAGTGGAAAAAGGATCTTGGGGGAAGGGACTGTTTTGTGAGGGAAGTGACTAGAAAGGCAAGGGTTAAGCAGCCTCCTTTTCTTAGTGGTCTTCTGCTCAAGATTGCTGCCTCCTGTGGAACACACAAGAAAATATATTCGCAACTGTGCGCCACATACATCTTTTGCATAGGTTATTAGAAAACTACATCCCTAGACTAGGATCTGAAGATCTGTGTAACTATTTCCACACACATAAAGGGGAAGTTTTGGACTTTTGTTTCTCAACAAAACAACAACAACCCACACCCAGTCCTCTAGTAATTTGGATCCCAGCTCTACTCTGAAATCCAGGGATCTTTAATCGTTCAAAAAGTTGTTTGGGGGTGGGGTCCAATAAGGAAGGTTACTGCAGAATTCATTATTGTTGTGCTTCATTCATAATTGCCCTTTTTGTGGCATCTTCCTAATGTAATCTTTGGCCAGTCACAGTTCATTAAACTCCTTTGAAAAATTCACGTTACATAAGTGATTCTCGAGAGAGAAAATTTGTTCCACTATAGTGAACAGATACAAAAATTCTTACTTCACAAGGCAATGTGCTAAATAAGTCCACAGCATGATTATACTTTGAGGTACCACACTAGCCTCTAAATGAAGGGGGGGAGTTTTACTAACACTTCCTAGTTGTGTAAATCAGTTTGCACTACCCTGGGAATTTGCTCTGGCTAAAGAGCACATTTGGGGAACTGGTTGCATTCTGGTGAGAACTCATACAAATCCCACAGAGAGGAATTTAATGTTTTCATCTCAGTATACATGCTACGCTGTTCTATACACAAGATACATTGGATTCCCCCATCGCTATAAGTTTATGTTTTCAAAGGTTGAAAGAAAGGCTCAAGTGTGAGATAATGCGTAAATAGGTTTTTAGGAAGAGATCAGTAGTGGTGACATAATCTTTTGGTGTTGCCTGTTTCTGACTGACAGCATACAGTGTGTAGGTTTCCAAAACCAAATTCTTATCAGATGACAGCTCATATTTGTATACAATTTGAACCATAAGTTGGACAGTGCTGGATTAAAGTATCAAAAAGTATATTCATTCAGCATTTAATGCACTGCAAAACACAGTAGTGTGATGAGTATCTACATTTTATTAATAGTAGTAGTAGTACTGCAGCTCATTTTGAAACATTAAAAATGCATATTATGAATATAATAAATGGAAAAACAACAACATCACTGAAGAAGTGTGCATGCACATGAAAGCTCATACCAATAACAAACTTAGTTGGTCTCTAAGGTGCCATTAGAAGGATTTTTTATATTTTGTTTCAACAACATATGTATAACATCTTATATGAATTGAATCTATTTGCATAAATTGCAGATTTTACCTCCAAAATAGACAGGAACAGCAGTCCAATCCTTTAACAGTTGCTTTCCATGTGCAATTAGCATGCAAAATGCATGGATTACTATTTGAAGTGGGTGCTTCAACCTCCCGTTAACTTTTAAAATCTTTTGTTGCCTCTCAGTAAGTAATTGCTTTGATGGCTATTATAACTGCATTTTGGATTCATTTTTATGTTTGCTGTACATTTTTCTAGCATCCATCGGATGAAGAGCAGTTTAGAAATGTTTTTCTTAATAATGATAATACTAGGCATGTATGCTGGTATTAATTTCCGAGTCCCAAATAAAAATGTAGTATACAAAGCAGCCCCCTGTGTTAAAAGGTTTCCCTTGCTTATCTGACTGTTCCAAAATTTACTTTGCCAATGTCTCATCATTACGACTTTAGGGACAACTAGAAAGTTGGGTAACAAAGGATTCTTCAGTAACAAATTCCAAAAGAACATTCTCAAAAACTGATAGAACACACTAGCTCTGTAAAGGATTTTGCACCCTTTAAGCTTCGCTATCAATGCTGCATACAGTGCAAAAAAAGAGGAGAGAGAGAGAGAGATAAAAATTAAGGTGATTTTCCTTTTGCTAAATTTGTGACTTTACCATAGCTTTGCTCCCAGGTGTTTAACTATTTCCCCCATCGCTCAGTGAAAGATCTTTACAACCTATGGAGGAAAACACTTAATTGGCAATGTCAGCCAACAGAGCAAATTGCTACACACAGTGTGCTGTCAAAATAAACAAACATCATTTTCACTCAGCCTCTCCCTAGGGTTGTCAATATTTTCTTTTCCCAGACAGACTGACGTTATTTCAAATATTTATGCCCTTGACAAAAATAATTTATAATACCTCCTGTCAATACGAAGTGTTGTATTTTTTATTTTTTAATAAACTACATTTTTATTTATGAATAATTTGAACTGTTCGAAATAAACAATTACCAGTTTGCAATGGGCAGCTTCTAAAATGAAGGCACCATGGGCATAGCCGGGGGGGGGGCAGGGGGGCAGCTGTGCCCCTTAGATCAAGTAAAACAATAGAAATACTTAACTGACCAATCACATCAGTTCTGTCCCCCCATAACAAAAATCCTGGCTATGCCCAGGGAAGGCACAGCAGAAAAATGAGGGCAAAATGAGGGTTCTCCACTCACTGGCATGATGGAAATCCAGTTGCACAGTGGGACTTCTCACCCCACACCAAAATGTGTCTGGGGGTGTCTCCCAGCCCTCTGGAATACCGAAAGCATCTAACCCCCCAAACACTTGTGCAAGCAGATCTCACCCTGTTTTTAGCGGGGGAGAAATTAGGGATTGAAAGAGGTAGGGAAGCGTGTCTTCCAGAGTTTTCCACTGCTTGGTGTCCTCCAAATATTTTGGAATACAATTCCCAGCAGACCCAGGTAGCACAAGTCTCATGGCTACAGCTCATGGGAGTTGTAAAACTTCCGTAAAACATCTGGAAGATCCCAGTCTGGGCAAGGCTTTTCTACCACGGTTGTGTTTACTTAGCTCCATAATTTCAGCTACAAAGCAAGTGTTCCTATGAAGCACAACTTGGTAAAAAAACCAAAACACAAAAACCAGTTCTCACCATGGCCATTTTCATTTTGGCTTTTTGTTTCTGTTGGTGGCCACACTTTAATTATTATTTATTTTTTACTTGATGTTAGCACTTTCAGGGTTGTTCATAGGCAGGGCGAAGAAAGATGTTGCAAGAAAATAAAACAATAAGTGAAGTAAAATTAATTGAAAACAATAAGTTAGCATGCTGGTTGGTGGCAGGCTTGCTCCAGAACCTAGAGAAGCGGTCAGCAAACTTTTTCAGCAGGGGGCCGGTCCACTGTCCCTCAGACCTTGTGGGGGGCCGGACTATATTTTTTTGGGGGGGGTGAACGAATTCCTATGCCCCACAAATAACCCAGATGTGCAAAAGCACACATTCTACTCATGTAAAAACACCAGGCAGGCCCCACAAATAATTCAGAGATGCATTTTAAATAAAAGCACACATTCTACTCATGTAAAAACACGCTAATTCCTGGATCATCCGCAGGCAGGATTTAGAAGGTGATTGGGCCAGATCCAGCCCCCGGGCCTTAGCTTGCCTACCCATGACCTAGAGGTTTATTTCTATGTACACTGGAACTGTCCAAACCCATAGCTCTGTTTGGAAACAGATGAATACCTCGAACTGTGAGTTGTATGCAACTATGTCATCCCCCAGATACAAGGGCTTCCACCTATGCAATGGGGCTTCCTTGCCCTCTCCTCTCTCTGCAGCGCCCCCCCCCATCTGCCCTGGAGCGTTGGGGGGGCACACAGGGCACACAAGGAAAAGAGAGGAAGTTCCATGGCAAAAGTGGGTGTCCTTCCCCCACCAGGATGAAACTATGAACATTTATGTGGGTGTGAAGCCTACTGAACCCAGTGGGACTTACCTCTGAGTAAGTATATTAACCCTGCAGGAATTTCAAAAGCAGTGTATCCCAAGAGGACTACTGGGCTAGAGGAGAAGAAAAGGAGCCCAGGAATCTAGCTTCACATCCCATTTTCTACCACTGCTTCACCATCTAGTGCTTCATATAAACACCTTTAAAAAGGTAAAGGTACCCCTGCCCGTACGGGCCAGTCTTGACAGACTCTAGGGTTGTGCGCCCATCTCACTCAAGAGGCCGGGGGCCAGTGCTGTCCGCAGACACTTCCGGGTCACGTGGCCAGCGTGACATCGCTGCTCTGGCGAGCCAGAGGGGCACATGGAAACGCCGTTTACCTTCCTGCTAGTAAGCAGTCCCTATTTATCTACTTGCACCCGGGAGAGCTTTCGAACTGCTAGGTTGGCAGGCACTGGGACCGAACAACGGGAGCGCACGCCGCCGCAGAGATTCGAACCGCCGACCTTTCGATCGGCAAGCCCTAGGCGCTGAGGCTTTTACCCACAGCGCCACCCGCGTTTACTCCTTTACTCTGCTACTAATCACTGGTGGCCCAATTTTAGCTCCCAGAAGCAGTTTTTAAAATTTCCAGCATATGAGTGGACAATTTTAGTGTAGAAGGTTAGCATATCATAGGTGATGATAAGAGTTAGCCATGCTCCCAAAATATTGACTAAATGAACAGACAGGGATTAAAAAAAAATACCTGGTGAGCTCTTCTTTAATCTTCAGTGGTTCATGTGGGTAGAATTTCACTCTAAAGCACATGGTATATGGTGGATGAGCTGAAACATTATAAAGAAAAAGCATGAGAAAAGCAGCATAAAACCTGGCCTCTCTTGCACTGCAGGAAATGTTACCATTGGTTTCTCAGAATAGCTTGTGAGATGCAGTGCAGCAAATTAAGAAGAGAAACAAGCAAAAAGTGGATCTAATGTGTGATAAGGAAGATCAAAGCATAAGCACAATATAGTCAGTCTAAACTAGAGAGGTGTACCATGTCATTTTTTAATTAAAGAAAGCAAGCCAGAGAAATTCCACCATAAAGATTTTTTTAAAATCCTAATTATTGGTTGTATCTGGGATGGACCACAGGCTGTGCAATGAGCCGTATATGGACAATGTGGTTTATAACCCATGTTCCTGTAGTCTGGAGACATTCAGTAGACAGAAAGTTCTGTTTTGTTGTGCAGAGAAGGACAGAAGGCTAGGCTCTTGGTACTTAGACAGGCCTTGGCACTCCAGAGATTTCAGATGATATTGCTTAGGAATTACTTGGCCCAGCAGCCTGTAGCACCTTTAAATTGACACACCAGTTTTGCAACTATATCATGAGAGGAGGGGCACCAGCTCCTAGGGGCCAAGCCTTTTTGCACACGCACACACACACACACACACACCCCAATATTTTTGTGGCTTTGGTTGCCCCACCATATACAAAAAGCACAAAGGCGAATTATGGAGCCGAGCATGGCATGGCTCCAGTGGCCAGCTCCTTCTCCTCTTCCTGCTGCTGTGGAGAGGACGGAGGGTCAAAGCAGTGCCAGGAGAAGGAGGAGGAAGCCACTGAAGACACATGGCTGCTGTGTTTAACTCCACCCCTAGCTCCGCATGATGTCAGGACACTGACATCGCACATGTCATCATGCACACAACGTTGGCTCCTCCTAATCGCCCTTGCAAGCTGGCACCTCTGCCGATTTATCGTATTTTTCCGTCTCTGAGTTGCCCCCATGTATAAGATCCCCCTTATTTTGGGGGACTCAGATTTAAGAAAATGGGGGGAGATGTATCCATGTATAAATCACCCCCTAATTTCTAACATTATTTTTTAGAGGGGGGGGGACCTAGTTTTATACACAGAAAAATACGGTACTTCATGTGTAGCGTAATCTAGACATGCAGGTAGAAAAGACATGGGAAATAAAAGACTGCTTGCATTATTTATTTATGTAATTGTCTTTAGTGGTGGAGAAGAACATAGGTTGCGATGGAATGAGAAATACAAGGTACTTTCTCAAGCGGCAATAAAATTACTATTTGGCCTCCATCCAGCGGAGTGGAGATATAGCAAGAGCCTCTCAGCACTGGTGTCACTGTGTCTTACTGGGAGGGGGAGAGGCAAGGCGGTGATAAGGTTGGGGTCGTGCAGACACACCTGTGGACCTCCCCTGGCACCCCTGCCGCTAAGCCCTTGCAGCCACATCCTTGCCAATGCCTCCCCTCCCCCACCTGGTAAGCAGCGGTTCCTGCTGTAATTTACAACATGCATGTTTGTTCAGAAGCAAGTCTCTGAATGAACTGGCACTGAATAAACTAGCAGAACTAGCGACATTATGGGCGCCACATAATACCTGTTCCACATTTGCAAAAAAATCAATCCTCTGCATATTGACACGAGGCTGTGCCATTACTATAGTCTTTCCCGGCGCCTGCTAAAATCGCTTTTGTTTAGACAAGCCTGCCCAGATATGTAGACTGTTTATATGTGTTTTTTGGTTTTGGTTTATTCCTGATTATTAAAAACGTGTTAAATGGTTGTTTTGAACTGTTTTTACTGATAATTTTATTGTTTTATCCTCTTTGTAAACTGCTTTGAGATTTTATTATATTTACTTGATCTTGGAAACTTGTGGCTTCTTGTTCCCAGGAACTGGTACAGTCTTATAATGTAATCCTAAGCATGCATCCTCAAAAGTCTTGTTGCATTCAGTGGAGAAAATGTATGTAGGAGGACTGCAATTTTATGTCTACTTTATTCCATATACCATAAGCGTCATTGAACACAGTGGAGACTGAATAAGCATTCATAATAGGATTGTGCTATTAATTAGATATATTATCTCCCAAGCCATCCCTCGCCATAATAAAACACCACATCCAGGCTCTTCTATAGGGGCAAAGCTTCTTCTTTTATTCTTTTGTAATTTTATATTTCACTGTGACATGCATCATATGCATTCAAGTTTAAGTATTTCTATGAAGAAACTGTAAGTCTTAAATACTTTGACAGTCCAACAATGATTGGGTGGGTCAATATGGCATCATTACACATAATTTAAAAACCAGTTAAGCAGCTCTTGTGAAACCAGTAATGTTTTTTATAAAGTTCTCAGTTTCATCTTTTGAGGACCTGACTCACTGTTATGAAGCAAATAATTGACAAATTGTAAAATGGACAATGGAGGAGGGTTAAGGAAAAACAGTGCAAAGCGGGGAAGCTGGGAAGCAGAGTGTGAAAGTCAGCCGCAAATGGATAAATAAGATGAAGGAAGCAAGTGGCTGAAGAAAGAAAGAACAATGTAATATATTCAGACTGTTGTGTAAATTTTAAATCATTTTGCTAGTTCAGTTCATTAGGTACAGAAATACTGTTATGTACTGAAGTTCTCACCCTGGGCCAGCAGGGGGATGCTGTAGATAGTTATGCAAATAAGGGATCGAAAGTGACGTTCAGTGATTGGATAGTTTTAGAAAATTGTTGCAGTTACATTGTACGGGAGCTCTATATAAGCAGGCTGACTGAACCTTCAGTTCAGTTCTGTCCTGGCCTGTGAATAAACAAGAGCTGTTTGAAGAATCGCTGTGTCGTCTGATATGTTCACCCACAACTTAACAAATACGACAGTATGTTTTGGATCACTGGTTTCCTTGGTATTGGCCAAGGATACCTCAATGTGTGAATATCCATGTTACTTGATCCTAAACCAGGTCTAAGTCTATTAAAGTGTATGGAAAGACTCATCTGGTTTTAAGAACCAGCTCCGAGCTGTCAGTGAAAAATCACTTTTAGCCAAGGGCGATTATGGTTCACTTGTAAAGGGCATGTCGCTATATTTTTGAATTGTTATAATCTACTGGGAGGAGAGAAGTGGACAGATTAGTGGTATCAGCTTCTTAGGTACAACAATCCTCTCTCTGACCCTCTATCCCTTTCAATAAACATTATCTGGACTTTGCAAACATGGCAGATCCTTTAACACTCAACACATGATATCAGAGTCACTCTTGCATATTTTTAATTCTCACAGTAAGGATCACTTGCTCGGAAACTCCTTATACAGAAGGAAAGGAGGGGGAAGGGAAGGAGGGAGGGGGTGTTGATTTCCTTTCACATTTCTGAAGCTCTTTTCCACTGTCTGCATGTTAAATTGACTATAATCATTAACTTGTAATTAAAAAGCATAATAATATTTACTAGAACAAATACTCTCACACATATCTTGTTGTATAGTAGCATCTCAGACACATTCAACAATATTTAGTATACTATGTTCCCAAGAGTGACGCAGGTGGCGCTGTGGGTAAAACCTCAGTGCCTAGGACTTGCCAATCGTATGGTCAGCCGTTCGAATCCCCGCGGCAGGGTGAGCTCCCGTCGTTCGGTCCCAGCTCCTGCCCACCTAGCAGTTCGAAAGCACTCTTAGGTGCAAGTAGATAAATAGGGATCGCTTTATAGTGGGAAGGTAAACGGCGTTTCCGTGTGCTGCGCTGGTGCTGGCTTGCCAGCTGCAGCTTCATCACGCTGGCCACGTGACCCGGAAGTGTCTTCGGACGGCGCCGGCTCACGGCCTCTAGAGCGAGATGAGCACACAACCCCAGAGTCAGACACAACTGGCCCATACGGGCAGGGGTACCTTTACCTTTACCTTTTTATGTTCCCAAGAAGGCATATATAGTGCCAACATTTTAGTATTTTAGAATATTTATGTTTCAGTTTGCTCTTTAGTTTACAGGTTTTCATTTGTTTTTGTCTATTTTCATTTTGGAAAAAGCTGTCAATTGAACAGAAATTTAGTAAGTCATAAGAGCCAGAGGAAAATAAACTGAAGCTGTACTCTATCATATCAGCCCCTGGCACAGCTGTCAACTTTTTCCTTTTCTTGCGAGGAATCCTATTCGGAATAAGGGAATTTCCCTTTAAGAAGGGGAAACGTTGACAGCTATGGCCCCTGGGGATTGTGGACCACATGATCATGTTCTTCATGGTAAGACCAGTACAACAGGTAACATGATAGAGGTTTTATAGTTTTGTGCTAATTCAGTGGATGATTTTTGTTTTGTTATGTTATGTTTTGCTTTGTTTTTTAAAAACCTGGGACAGGTAAGGCCAAGCACACATCTGCAAGAATGAGGAAATGAGTTAATGAAGCTGTGTGGTGAAATTTTGCAGACAGGCATTGTTAGGAAAGCCAAAGTTTCCATGGGATTCTCAGTTTTAGCAGATGAAAGAGAATATTTCTGGCATAGAAAAACCATCTTGAGGTGTAAGATTTATAGAAGAAAATGGTGGGAATACATAATGAATCATTGGGCTCATTTCAATCTCAGACCAAACTGCTGTAGACATACCAAATACAATATTATCTGCTTGTTCTGATTTTTGGAGTAGATCGCAATAAGCTAGCTGGACAAGGATATGATGGTTGTTCAATCATGGCAGGAAAAGAAGGCAGGATTCAAGCACAAATCAGGACACTCAGTCCTCAGGCAACCTTTGTCCACTGCTCATCCCATAGACTTAATCTAACTGTAAATTATCTGAATAGTGTAATCATGTGTGTAATACATTTGGCACAATTAAGTAAAGGTAAAGGTACCCCTGCCCGTACGGGCCAGTCTTGACAGACTCTAGGGTTGTGCGCTCATCTCACTCTAGAGGCCGGGAGCCGGCGCCGTCCGAAGACACTTCCGGGTCACGTGGCCAGCATGACGAAGCTGCTCTGGCGAGCCAACGCAGCACACGGAACGCCGTTTACCTTCCCGCTATAAAGCGGTACCTATTTATCTACTTGCACTTAGGGGTGCTTTTGAACTGCTAGGTGGGCAGGCGCTGGGACCGAAAGACAGGAGCGCACCCTGCTGCGGGGATTCGAACCGCCGACCTTTCAATCGGCAAGTCCTAGGCGCTGAGGCTTTTACCCACAGCGCCACCCGCGTCCCGATTTGGCACAATTAGAGCCATTATAAAGTTTTTTTTCCATTAGAGCATCTAAAGATGACATCCAAAACCTAACGTACCAATGAAATGTGAAACACGGTAGACTCAACGATACACAAGTATCCCTATGTTTGCATAAAGTTACCCAAGTATTGTCTTGCATCTCAAACAATAAGCATGATCAAGCAATGCCAAGACAAGACAACTTTTGTACCACTTATTGTGTGCTTCATGGACATCAATTTGAATTGTTCATCTTGTGACCACAAGCAAATATTCTTCAATGCTAGAACCAGACACCCAAGCTCTGTAATCTGTTCAGTTAGATGTAAAAGAAATGAAAGTACATACACAAGAGTTTTTGGGAAGAATGGAACAGCACAGGGAAGCTAAAGAGGAGACATTTAGCACAATAACAGTGAAACTGACAGATGAAGTGAATGTAGAACTTAAAGCACTTGGACAAACCAAACAACAGAAAAAGCCATGCCAAATATCCCAGCCAATCCACAGAAGAGTTCTACCAGTCCATCTACATTTGCTACCTGGATTCACTTATTACCTCACTGAGAACTTGTTTCAGTGATGAAATGATGAAAACCAACCAACTCACAGTCTACTGAAACTACTTCCATCTTACCTCTACCACACTTTAGAAAAAAAACTTTAAAGCCCATGTCAATTTTAAAAAATTGAAACTTTGAGGATGAATCTGTTACTTGGCATGAGTTGTGGGCAAAAAGGCATACCAAAGACATTAAAATACTGTAGCTATATTATATTACTACAGTGTTATATTAATATAGAGTGTTTGCCCAGCACTGTGGGTAAGGCACTAAAATGACCTATCAGTTTTGTTTGTCCATTGAACAACAGTAATGTAGGATCCTAAAACAAAACAAAACAAAAACTCTAAGGCTGAATTTCACACCTTTTATACAGAATATGCCTTGGCTTTGGTGAATGCCAAGCATAAGAGCTGAAAGCAGTCAGGCTTTTTTGTTAATGTTTGCCCATCCATAACATAAAGGGAAATATAATACACTCTTTAAACAAAAACTGGAGTCTACAGGGGTCTTGACCAGAACAGGCAATAACCTTTTCTATAAATTTCTCACTGGGATAGCCTTTTCTCTATGGACACTCAACAAACACAAGCCATTATCGAACATGGCCTTGTCTTCACCCTGCATAAAGTGCTAAAGGATCATTCAGTTGTGCATGTTGTAACTAGGACGGAAAGTGCTGCAAGGATTGCCATTTTAATAGCAGGGGACAATAGCCCAATAGTTCAGTAGTCCTATTGCATATGTTTAGTGGACTTCATTGTGAAGGTTTTGCAATTTTTAATGCGGCACTGTGGCACAAGCCTATGGAACAATAAACAAAGGTTAGTGACTCATGAGAAAAACAGCACTGGCCAGTAAATTACACACATATGCACAATGCAACAGACCTATTGCCTAGCAGTCACTCAAAGAACTGAAAAGGAAAACTGGAACAGGAAAAGAAAAATAAGATGTCGTTTTGGTTAAAGTATTCTCATGCAAAAGAAGCATAAATAATCAAGTTTATTGTAGCAGTGAGTCCTTCTTTTCAGAACAGCCTTTTTATCTGTCAGATAAGGCCCAGCTGGTACACTGGAGGGCCCAAGATTTGTCACAGGCTTTCCTGTCATCTGAGGAACAGTTCTTTTGCTGAAATGGATTCATAATCATAATCGTTTAAAAGGATTTTACACACCATGCCATGAATTCAGTGCAGCATCTTTAAAGTGATGCTAATAACTCGCTGGCTTACGCACCAAGAGTATTCAAGAGACAAAGGGAAGGGAAAGATAAAAGCTTCCTGTAAGATGCCGATGTCAGGGGCCCCTCCGCTCTGCCAAGAACTGGCATGGCTTAGTAGCCCCGGACGGAAGAGGAGGAAGACGAAGGAGCAGATGGAGGGCTGGGAGGACGGCACCCAAGGTGGGAGGATGAAGGAAGATGTCAGAGAGGGGGAAGCAGATCTGCTAACTCTCTCCATCACTCCTTCTGTGGAGTGCAGAGCCTCATCAGGGAGAAAGGAGAACTTCAGCCAGGGAGAGATGCTGAACCAAATGAGGGAGTGGCAGAACTGGAGGCAGAAAGGCAGGAAATTTTTATCTCCAAGAATCAGGCATCAACTTCGTAGGTGGGCTCAGACCCACAGGGTGAGAGAGTCTTGTGAGTGAACTCCTCCTGCCTCATCTTTAAAAGCTTGCTGGAAGGGCTTTGTCAGCTATCAGGACATCTTTGTAATTTCCATTCAGTTATGAACCTCTTGTCTTGCTCTTATACCTTGGAGTCTTGACTTCTGGACCTTGCGCTTGCTGCTGAGCATGTAATATTACCCCAAATAAAGATCTCTTCCTTACTCTCAAGTAAGAGTCACTGCAATCGTATTTTGGGATGGTAGCCTGACAGCCATACACAAACTGTTAACGGCAAGGAATCCCATGTACAAGGGCACCACACATTAGAGGGGTTTGTAATTAGTTCAACAGAATTGAATTGCCACTGAATATGAAAAAAGCTGGTTCAGGATATGAATTTGACCATCCCATAAAGCTTGAATATTCTCTGACCCAGAGCCATTTTTCAGCCGGGTTCACCAGTACTTGGAAGGATATTCTCCCATTTCACATTTCTGTTAAACTTTATGGGCTTTCGCTTCTGGTTCTATCATTCTCTTTGCTACGACAGTGGCATTTATTTATCAGTTTGCTTATTTAACCTCACTCTTGCTTCCCCTTCTGAATGCTAAGAGCAGATTGCACATGTTTCTTTGTGGGGGGTCACCTAGAGACTGATAATATCTATTCACACTTAATTTCAACAAATTATAGCTAATCAAACAGAATTCATGAAAGCCACTAAAAGAAAGATCATCATACTGCACTAGAAGGCCATCAGTAAAATTGTGGGCAGACCTCCGCCCCTCTGTATAATGGATATATGTGACACATTGACCTTCTTATGTTGTCTATGTCTCTTGTGCATCTTGTTTTAAAATTATGGGTTTATACCTTTACCTTTTTAAGGAAATGAGGAGAGCATTGAAGACTCCTCTGGACAACTAAAAATATATAGTGCAATTCTATACAACGCGGGTGGCGCTGTGGTCTAAACCACAGAGCCTTGGGCTTGCCGATCGGAAGGTCAGCGGTTCAAATCCCCGCAACGGGATGAGCTCCCGTTACTTGGTCCCTGGCACATCAAAGTGCAAGTAGATAAATAGGTACCGCTCCGGTGGGAAGGTAAATGGTGTTTCCGTGCGCTGCTCTGGTTTGCCAGAAGCGGCTTAGTCATGCTGGCCACATGACCCGGAAGCTGTACGCCGGCTCCCTCAGCCTGTAAAGCGAGATGAGCACCGCAACCCCAGAGTCGTCCGCAGCTGGACCTAACGTTCAGGGGTACCTTTACCTTTACCTAAGTGAGTATAAGTTTGCAGCCTCAATTTTATTCATTCAGATATACATGTCTAAATTCTGTCATACACTGCTAGCTGCTGAATCACTTATGCTTCTATTGAAAATGTACAATGCTACTAAAGGGACAGAACTTCCCTCCTTTTCATAAATCAACCATGTTGACAACAACCTACACAAGTAAAACAAGCAGCAGATCTCACTATCTAAAGTCAAGTCTTCAGATACTGCAAACTGAGCTTTCGTCTCAGGCATCATATCAAATCACTAACAAATGACAGTAGTTGCGGCCATTTATGAAGGAATGAAGGAAGGAAGGAAGGAAATATTTAAATAGAATCACACAACTTTTATCCTTTATAACAGGCTTCCTCAACCTCGGCCCTCCAGATGTTTTTGGCCTACAACTCCCATGATCCCTAGCTAGCAGGACCAGTGGTCAGGGATGATGGGAGTTGTAGTTTCAAAACATCTGGAGGGCCGAATTTGAGGAAGCCTGCTTTACAATCTACAACACAATCCGATATACCTTCTCTAGCCTGCTGTCTTCCAGATGTTTTGGAATGGAACCTAAGAGCCTGCTAGATCAGGCAGCAGCCTGTCTAATCCCACATCCCATTCTCTCAGTGGCCAATCGGATGCTTTTAGGAAGCCACACCTTTGGGGCTATACCAGAAACTGCATAGCTCTTTCTTGAAACTGGACAATATTTCCCAGTAAGTCCCTTTTAGGACTTGCATAAAGTTTGTGAATACCAAAACAAAAGGGAAGGAATATGGCGCTCATTTCTGTATTTTACTCAACACTTCACAGCTCTCTCTCAATGAACTGAGTTATTGCTCAGGCGCTTCTTTGGATCTGGGTTCAAAATGAACCCAGTCACATGAAATGGCCCAAGAAATCAAGCAAGAGTAAGTATAGCAGGTATAAAGAAACCATCTCATACAGTGGGGAAGGGGATAGAAACATACTACTACATGGCACTTCTAAACTAGCCCGCCACATTTTAAACTGAGCTATCAACACTTACATTTCATTTGCTTGGAGATAGCCTTGTTGGGCTCTAGCCAGTGCTGAGGAAAAGAGAGGCAGAGATAAATGGTTAGAGCGTTGCAAAAGACATCACTTTTATTTACTGCCACAAGGTCATAATAAACTGACAAGCCGTTTTCATAACAGCTGTGATTTCTATTGTGTTTTGTGTCAACGAGCTTCAAAGGGATGCTTATACTTGTGGAAGGATAATGAAAAAGAATCAGTTGAACGTGAAAGGCATAGCTAATGCAGTAAGAGTATACACAATGGGCGTATTTATGTTTGTTCGAAGTCTGGACCTTGGGGACAGGAATGGGAAGAACTGAATCAACTATGAAGCAAGCAGGGGTTTCAGTAGTGGAACAGAAATTTATTTATAGGGTAGCATTCAACTAAGTTAGATAAACAAATTAGACCCATTTATATTAATGGACCTAACTTAGTCAATTCAATTATTCTACTCTGAGTAAATACCACCCACAACTTGTTAATACAGGGAGCTAGAGAAGGCTCCTTAGAACAAACTTAAACCTCTAGATATTATTTATTTCTTATACACCATTGCTTCCTCCAAGCAACTCTCGAATGGTTTACAGGTTCTTTCTCTCTCATTTTATCCTCAAAAAGAACCCTGTAAGAGAGGTTAGGATGAAAGCGAGAAACTACCGTATCTTTCCGTGTATAAGACTAGGTTGTTTTCCTAAAATACAATGTCAAAAATTAGGGGGCATCTTATACACAGATAGTGCTGAGGGTGGATTGGCAATTGGTGAGTCCTCCAAAATAGGGGGCATTTTATACATGGGGGCATCTTATAGATGAAAAATACGGTATATTTACTAGGAAGTATCTCTTGAGCGAATTGCGGCTGCTGGCGGTAAGTGGGCATAAGATTGGTGGCTTAACAACTATGGGCAATCTCTCCCCCCCATTTTCTTAATTTGGAGACCCAAAAAATAGGGATCGTCTTATACACAGGGGTGTGTTATGCATGGAAAAATACAGTATATTATGATTTTATTATGTGAACCGCCCTGAGACCTATGGGTATAGGGCGGCATACAAATTTAATAAATAAAAATAATAGAATAAAATAAAATAGCAGGAAACTAGGAAACCATTTTCCCATTTAAATTTGATGTCACTTCTAAATCTCCACTGTGAAAGTTAGTCAAGGCTGATTTATAGCAGTATTTTCAAAAGACAAATATTTAATGTAAAAGGTAAGCTGTGCTATATTTACACTGCATGAAAAAGAAATATAATTCTTATAATTGCTTATATATATACTGCAAATTCCCACCAACTATGCATTTCCAGAAAGTCAGACAGATTGTAAATTGTTCACAAAGGAAACAGAAGTTTTAGCATAAGCGTACAAACAAACAAATAAAAAATTGCTGATGGTAATAATGTTGGTGATTAGATTTCACAAAGCAATGTCTAAAGAGGTCTGCTTTCTGCTGAAAGCCAGGTAAAAAAAATAGCGGCCTCATACAACCACAGACATAATCAAATACGCCAGGCGTAGCTAATGCAATGCCCTCCAGATTTCTGGCTACAGCTCCCATCAACCCCAGCCAGAAAGGCTAATAGTCAGCAACAGCAGGAACTGTAGACCATTCTGCAAAACACTGTGCATGTCAGGAGTGAGTCCAAAGGAATGTGAGCAAAGAACAATTTTTGCATGATTCACTTACAACATTTCTATTACATTTGTTACTGTTTTTCCCTCCCTCAAAGAAGCTTCAGGGCAGCATGGATGGTTCTCTTCTCACGTATTTTATCTAACCCTGTGAAATAGATTAGGATCCCCAACGTAATGCCATGATGCCCCCACCCCCAACCATCTCCCCAACCATCAAGGCCATCTGTCACTCCTACCCCCCAAAAAAAACTTTATTGAAAAATTTAAAAACTGACACCAAAAACTCCTTTTAAAAAATCAAAACAAGATGGAGGGTGCCTTGAGCTCATTTGTTTTTTATAGATAAGATAAGATATAAGATAAGATAAGATATAAGATAAGATAAGATATAATATAATATAATATTTTATACCCCACCCATCTAGCTGGGTTTCCCCAGCCACTCTGGGCAGCTTCCAACAGAATATTAAAATACAATAGTCTATTAAACATTAAAAGCTTCCCTAAACAGGGCTGCCTTCAGATGTCTTCTAAAAGTCTGGTAGTTGTTTTTCTCTTTGACATCTGGTGGGAGGGTGTTCCACAGGGCGGGTGCCACTACCAGGAAGGCCCTCTGCCTGGTTCCCTGTAGCTTGGTTTCTTGCAGCAAGGGAACCGCCAGAAGGCCCTTGGTACTGGACCTCAGTGTCCAGGCAGAACGATGGGGGTGGAGATGCTCCTTTTTACTTTGTGCAACGACTATGCTCACTGGAAAGTGAAGAGCAGACCTCCAGCCATGACAGCCTCTTCCATTCTTTTCCACAAAGTGTTTCTGGTTGCCATGTAGACCCAGAGCCATCTTTCATAGGCTGGAAGAGGACAGGGCAGCTAAAACTGCCAGATGTGCCAGGAGGCAGTGAGAAGCTGGCAGGCATTTGGGGGGGTTTTTGGGGGGGGGATATTTGGATATTTTGCCAGTTGGTTTTGAGGTGCATATGTGTGGTATTTATTTGTGTTTCTCTGAGCACCACCAGTTTTCCTTTTGCAAAATGCTTAGTTTGTTATGCGCTGGTGGTGTAGCCTTATTGGAGTTCACCGATTGGGTCTGCGTTGCTCTGGGACAGGAGGAAGGAAGTCAAATGACACCGACTTGGTTCAAAGAAAGAGTTTATTCTGCTCTCCGGATAGCAGAAGGCACTTGCGTGGTGAGTCCACAGCAAGTCCAAAGAAATGACAAGTTTCATGCAATATATATATCCTCCAGGCACCCTCTCCCTCCTTCCCCAGCCACGTCAGCTTGTACACGCAGGTTGACATCACAGATGTTCCTGCTCCAGCACTCTTAACCATAAATGGGATTTCCTTCCTGTACTTCTGACCATAAAAGGATCTTCCTGTTCCTCCTCTTATCTGGGAAGAGGTAATCATCTCCGGGAACACGCTCTGGCTTTTGTTCCCAGACTTGGGTTTGTGTGTCAGAGTGTGTCCAGGACGTAAGATAAAGCACAGACGTGTCTTCTCTCTGTCCTGTTCTACTACTGGTACAGTGAAGGCCATAGTTGCTGTCACAACTGATAAAGGAGAGGGCTCTGAGCACTTGTCTATACAGCCGGGCTTTTGTTTATGCATTGAGCTCAGAGCTCAAGTAAATGGATTTTAGCTAAGGAAAAATAGGGATTTTGGTGCAGTTTCAAACTGCCTGCACAGTCAGTTTTGGGTTTTGGAAACCCATTCCTTCAGTGGGAGGATAGTGGTTTGATATTTGGAACTCAGACCCAACCTCTGCCTAGCACTGAATTTCATGGACAGGTTATTTGCATTTTGTGACTACTCGCTAGGCCATCACTTTGTCACTAGACAAGCTCCCCATGGCAACCATTTTTGTGGCAGTGCACACAATAGCTTCACAGATCTCCAAATCAGCTCCCAGGCGAAAATAGTTAGGGATTTCTGGATTAGGCTTGTGACTGACCAAGATCGCCCAGCAAACTATGAGGCTTGGCATTGATTTGAAGCTGGGACTCCCTGTTCTAACACTCAACCACTGCAATCTGTCCTCTTTTGTTCTCAGCTTCTGGCAAAAGAGGTTACATTCATGTCACTTATTATTTATTACAACTGTCCCAGAGAAGCTGGAATTTTGCTTTCGGGGTATGTGATAAAAAGCTGGAATCTTTCTATCACTTCCACTTAATAATTCATTAAAATGCTTATTAATTCATTCCTATGAAGTTTCTTCCTACTATCAATCTGCACTCATCTCTTCTTCAAATACAAATTTAGCAAAACTGAAATGCATGAGCAGGCAAATTAAATTATTAGAATTTAATTAAATTATAGCAACAAATGTAAAAGGTGAAAATGACTACCACTGACAGGGATCAATACAGTATCTGCTATATTAACAAGCATGGAACCAAAACCGTCATATGCTGAAGTGATTTGAAAATGTCAGGTTTGCATCCTGGCTCAATTAATTAACCATGGTGTTTACGGTCAGAGTGGACAAAATCAAACGGCATAAATGCATTATTATGAGCTAATTTCAATATCTGTGAAGGTGTCAGACTGAAAATATTTAGAGAAGTATTTTTTAATTGCTAAAGCAATGTGACCTCTCTATCTTCTTTTGCTAGGGAGGCAATGCACCTGCAATATGGTATCCCATTGCTTGCTGTGCGCTGACCTGTAATGTTCTTCGCTTTCTAAGCACTGTATTAATCCTGGATCAGCATTTCGATGTCCCTGAGTCGCCATTTCCCAGGCCAGGTGCCCTCAGGATGATTATCCACAATGCTGAGTAGGCCTATATGTTATGCATGGCTCCACGGCAAAAAACGCGTCCGTGTTGGAAAGGTCATTTCACAAAGCTCAAAATGCATTTAAAGGGAGAAAAACCCAATAATAATAATAATTTATTATTTATACCACACCCATCTGGCTGGGCTTCCCAAAAAATATTAAAAATATTAAAATACTGTAATACATCAAACATTAAAACCCAAGTATTATTTAACAATATTTTCAAATGGCCACTTCTCCATATGTGCCTTTATATGCTATTTCGGCATCTAAATTAGCCATACTTTGGGTTGTTCCTGTCTCTTACATACTTAGATGTGAAAATGATGGTGAAGAAATGCTTCTTCAAATATTGTCCCTCAAATCATCATAGGGTCCCGATTTGATTTAGGACAGAAAATCTGCATCATCGTTGCCTCATCAGAAAGTAATCCGGGGGGGGGGCAGGGAGATATACATGGATATTTTTGTGGCTGGTTTCGGACTATTTAGATTCCATCGGCATATAAGTTAAGATTACAATGATATGCAGCACTGTGTACCTAATGTGGAATATCATCTGCCATTTTGCTATCTAGTCAGCCGGTTTGGGCAGAACCTTTTGGAAATCTTGAGTCTGCTTGAAAATTTACTTTCCTGAATCATTTTGTTTCACCTCCAGACTTTGCTACCTCACTAATTTACAGATCTCTTAAAGTCGCACCAGACCCCCTAAAATAGATCTTCTATTTGTTTCCCTGCTTTATCATCACTGTTTGTTTAATCCTGTCTTCTCACCTGTTATTATTCATAAGAGGACCCATTTCATATCCCATAATAGCTCATTTCAATTAAAATGTATTTGTTTTGTAGAAGTTGTTTCTTCCTAGTTTTTAGGGGGTAGCAGTGAGGCTGAACATGGCTTCATCTCTCCTTTCAATAAGGAGGTGAGATAGAGATATGATATGAGGAGTGAGAATTTCCTAGCTGAACTGTAGCTGGATATAGAATCACAGAATCATAGAATTGTACAGTTGGGAGGCTTATCTTCAGCTCCCTGCAATACAGGAATCTCAACTAAAGCACACAAGACAGATGGCCAGCCAACCTCTGCTTAAAAATCTGCAACAAGGGAGGGTCCACAACCTACTGGGATCCTCCTTAACAAGGATCCTGGTTGCACGCCGGCCCCTAAGGCACCCCTGCTAGCAGAGTTGTTGCCGGGCATGGCCCAAGCCTTAACCATTGGGCCCCAGGGTCGTGCCAGGCTGTTTGGGCCAATCAGGGCGGTTGGCGCGATTCCTGGGGCCTATAAAAGTGGCAGTGCGGCGTAACTGGGGGAACTTGCATAACGCTGGCAAACACCCACCCTCCCTCCCTAATTTTAGGTGGTGGTGCTTTGGCCTTGCTTTGGACTGGGTCGCCTGCTTTGGAGCAGGGGCTGGGTAGGAAATGTTTCCATTTGGCAGATTGGATGTAGCCACTTGGTTTTCGCCTACTCCCTTAGCAATCATCACAACTTTGTACGGTTTGGCAGTTAGGCATTGGCTTATTGAAGTGTGTGTGGGAGGAGAGGTGCGGCCATCACCTGCCCCTCCATGAATTTGGGTATTCCGGTAAAGGAATCTGGGGGTCCTGGATCTTGTTCGAAGTCCACTTGAGGGGCTAGGGCCATGTCAGGACCACAGGAACCCCGGGGTGAGCTTCGTTGGTCTTCATTGATGTTGCTCCCTCGTTTGGCGTTTACCCTTTCAGACTTCCAGCCAGAGAGGCAGGAGGCAGTTATAGTCTGTTGCCAATGCCTAAGCCAACACCGCTCACTTTGCTGTAATCAATAAAGTTGTGGCCTAAATTTTGCCCAATAACTTAAACTAAAATTACGTGTCAGTGTGAAGTTATTTTCAGGGGAAGGGCTTGGGGGCTTCGAAGCACAACCAAGAGATTCCATTCCACTGTCAAACAGCTCTGACTGTCAGAAAGTTCTTCCTGATGTTCAGCATGATTTAGACAACTGGATTACTAGATACAGGATGAGTGAATTAAGATGCATAGTGGTTGGTTCAGCTGAACACCTGCATGGTCTGTGGTGAAATACAACAATGTCTGCCAGCAGAACAGCCACCCTTGGCAGAATAAACACTTCACTGAGGGCCCATAATCAGCCTAACCCACAGGGTACAAGGGGAGTACATAACTCTGTAAAAGCTTGCAGAAAATCCAGGTATACGGTTTCTGCTCAGTCGCCACATCTACAGTTTTGTTGACACCTCCAGAGAATTCTGCATTGTCAGTGCAGTATGTACCAAATGTGCTTTGGCGTTGTGCAAAAGGTGCTGTGTGGCATGAATCAGATGAAGATAACAAATATAGTAAAAAAAACTGCATTGCTTAACCTTCCATTCACGTTTCATTTTCAAAGATACAAGTTCTATATTAAATAAATTTCGAATTGCCAGAATATTGCAGTGCTGAATGATTTGTTTCAATATTCAGTTAAATAAAATGGGGTTGTTTCAGGAAGGTTTGCTACAACCACAAACAATGAGATAGACTTTTATGGCAGAAGTCTTAAGATTTGCTGGGGTTAAATGGAATGACTTTTAAAATTCTTTAAAATTATATTGTTCCTATCATTTCATGCAGTCAGAAAATTTGTTTGCTTTCTTTGTAAAGCTCTAAACATAGCTAAGTACCTAAAGAGGTTTCTGAACATCTAAGAGTGCTACCCACCTCCAAATTAGAAAACACAAAATAAACTGAATTTCAAAATGTTCCCTAGACCCAGGAATGCGGAAACTATGCAGAAATACTAGCACTATTTTTCAGAAGCGAAACATGCTTTAAGCCATGAGAGGGTGCATTATAGAAGCAAGGAAATCCCAGCGTACCAACTTAACAGCCATCATAATAGATTTGCCACTTGGTGGGAACTAAATATTTAAAAGCCTTGTTTATTACTGCCAGACTTACTTGAAATATTGCCAGCATTACCCACAGGCAATGCCACTCACAATCTGTTTTGCACTGTGCCCTTTCAACAGAAACACACACACATATATACAGTTGCTCAACTATAGCTCTCATCATCCCTGACCATTGGTCATGCTGGCTGTGGCTGATAGGACATGCAGTCCAACAACACCTGCAAGATCACTAGTTCCCCATCCCTAATTTAAAGTCTTATAGCCTCTTAGATATGAATAGATGTATTGTAGCATAGGCCGTCATGGACCAGAACTCACTTCTAATATATGTATCTGATGAAGACTGGTCCACAAAAAATTTGGCCTTTGTTTGGAAGACCATGTGACCTACTTTACAAAGGACACACCTCTATTTTAGGGTCAGCTGCTCCAAGTTCAGTTTCAGGACAAAGAGTCATAAAAAGGAGACTAGGCCTTGAAGTTCCCCATTCACAGTTAGCATTTGGACAGCAGACTGAACAGGCACAACACACACCTCCTAGTTGCAGTGTTTCCTGCTACAGTGAGATGCCTTTTATTTATGTTTAAACTACATGCCTTCTAAAGCAATGCTTTCTGAATTTGCATCTATACAAATAAATCAGCATATGCAAATTTTATATTAGTCTGCGTCCTCTTTCTTCCTCCTTTTTGGTGATTTCTTTCGTTCTGTCCTTCCTTTCTTCCTCTCTCTCCCCCTGCCTCTTTTTTGGGGAGGGACATGTGTAAATGGTTACCTTAACCACAGGACATTTTTTTAGATGTTTACTTTACTTTAAAAGATTCTTTAGAATTGCTAAAGTCATCCTCAACTACTAACCAATCTGGCAAAGTGATGGCACAAGCAAATACACACTACAAGGGAAATTTGGGGTGA
The DNA here is from genome assembly GCF_027172205.1 of Podarcis raffonei. Lineage (NCBI taxonomy): Eukaryota > Metazoa > Chordata > Lepidosauria > Squamata > Lacertidae > Podarcis > Podarcis raffonei. The sequence goes on along the minus strand of NC_070612.1, from coordinate 59,717,381 downwards.
GGGAGACAGAGAATCTTCTACATGGTGCCCATTGTGATAGCCTACAATTCCAGGCAGCACGTCCTTTGTGGCTACAATTTGTAGGTGTTCTTTTCACTTGGGAAACTGGTAAAAGAAGTAAGATTGTTTGCTCATAGACAGAAATCCGGTGTTCTCACTTCTGTTTTCTGCAGACTATTCTCCTTTCTTCCTTCTAGCTACTCTGCAGGAGTCTTCCAAAATTACTGGTTTGGGAAAATTGCACATGCTGTCATTTCATCCTTAACAGTGCCACAACTGCTGTGTAAAAGCAGATAACGCATCAGTTGACCGCATAAATTCAAAAGCTATCCCTCCAAAAGGTTTGGTCCAGATGAGCTTTAATATAGGTCACAAACAAATACTTTTCACATTGTAAGCTGTTTTGCAGTCAGCTGTACAGGTGAGAAAGCAAGTTGTCCAAGTTATTACCAGTCAGTGCAACAGTGCAAAGGATTATTTTCCTGGGCTCCTATGTGCATAATTCTGTAGGGATTTTTGTCAATTTTACTCCAAACCAAGACATTCTTTTGTATGAATTTCATAAGGAAAAAAGGACAAACCGTAAGAAAAAAGAGGCAAACTGGGCAAGAAATAAAGCTCTGACAGAAATCAATTCAAAAGAATAAATGTTGCCAATGATATAAAAATATTATTGGGAGGCAATGCTATCCAACCAAGTGTGCTTGTTAGCTCTTCCATTTGAAGATACTTGACTTTTGTGCAATTCAGCAAACAACTAATGCACTCATAAACATGATGAGTCCTTTAATATGAGCAATAAATCTGAGTTTGAGCCACATGGTTCTGGAAGCAGAAGCAGCTGCACAGACTGCAGTTAAGCAAACTCGGTTGTATGCAAAACTCAGGCAGCATCAAACTCTGAACCAGCAAAAAACTTTAGTAGTCTCAGGAGACACTACCAATGTGTTTAAAAATCTGTTTTTAAATTTGCCACTCATCTCAAGAATATCACCAGTTGCTTCTGTATAGTGATCATTTAAAGGAAGGCAAGAGATATGAGTCTTTGTCACCTAAAGCATGCAAGTACATTTCCATGTATTATTTATATTTTTTATTGGCATGGGGGCCTCTGAAACATCTTGACAAGCATATTGCTTTCAACCCAATATGCATAGCCATTGCCATAGCTCAATGTATTTTTGTCTTTTTAAAAAACAGAACAATGCATTGTTATCTTTATTCATCTATTTACAAATTTATATCCCACTTTCACCATGTCGGTCTCAAAGCTGGTTACAGCAGTAAAATAAACAATTCCAAAGAGTAGTTAATATAGTGTTCAACATACAATGGGGATTTAAGCACATAATATATGCAAAACCAAGTGACAAAGTCCACACGTGGAAACCTCTTAAGTTCATTTCCCAAGGCGGGGAGGTAAAAAGTTTTTCCAACTAGTAGTGATTAATATGTGTTATGGTTTGAGGTTGACAGATGTAATGGACATCAAAACCCCATACAGAAGATTTAAAAATTGACTTTTGCAAAATCACTAAAAATTGAAGTAATTTTATTTCTTCATTTAAAATGAATAGGATGTTAAGCATGAGAAGATGGAGTTTTTCTATTGATATTTCAAATCCTTAGCAGGAAGGGTGCATCAACTTCTGTGATGCACAACAGTAACACTCAGTTAGAATTTTGCGACTTACACAGTATAAAACTAAATGTTTGTCTATTAATACACAATATTAATAGTCATTTACTGAGGTCACTGGTAAACAGCTCCCATTGTTATAATTGTAAACTAGGAGGCTTCCTTCGCTGGAAGATTTATAGTTTTGAAAAAGGCTTTGAAAGCTTTTCTAAGGATTCTATTGTTTGCAAGTTGAAGACTTGCAACAGCCACTTGCCAGCCGCATCTTCCAGCCTTATTGTTCCTGTGATTTATTTGCAGTCACAAATCTTGCATTACATTTACAAGCTTCTAGGATGTAGCTTCTCAGAACACAACTTATATATTCATAACCCCACTATTATAATCTAAGAAGATTAACCCAGAGCAGAGGGGAGGGAATTATTTGATTTAAAATGTGGAGCAATATGCAAAACTTAAATTCTTTAACTCACTAATTCTTTGAATGTCTATTTTTAAACCATTATCTTAGTTTCAAAGGTACCCAAATACCAATGTGGCTCTTACGGTATGAACTATAGTGAAAACAACAATAATAAGACTCCTATATTTATATAGGAGGCTGGATTTAGGTCTGATGAGGCCCTAAGCTACTGAAGGTAATGCGGCCCTTTATATGTCCAGCTGTCCTTTGTCAACAACAAATTGTCACTGTTTTTTGTGTTGAATATACGCTATATGGTAATCTATGGACCTAATAGGTATCTCAAGCCATTTGCACATAACAAAATATGTATTTTATCAAAGTAATTGTTGAACTGAAATACAATTAAGAAGAAGGATATTAATAGTGAAATGGGGGGGGCAAGAGAGTGGGGCCCTAAGCTATAGCTTGTTTAGCTTATACGTAAATCCGGCACTGTTTATATATGTTCCAGACCATGAAAAGGCTAGCATCAAAACACTGCGGTACAATGTGGAAGTGGATCTTCAGCTTCTACAGTTGTGGCTCCCCTGGTCATGCTATAAAAACAGGGAAGAGATACAGCTAGGCTACACATTATAGCCACCACAGGGATACTGATCCCCATGGCAACTGTAGTATGTATCTCAGCTCAGAGACTGGCAGGGTCCTCACCATCCCACACAGGAGAACTCTTGCACTTGTCCTAGTATATTGCAGATTGCTCATCAACTCAATAAGTGGGGATTTAACACTTACCCCTGACCCTTATGACATCACAATTTGAGGAATCTATACTAGGGCAATGAAAATGAGAAGAAATTATTGGTTCTGCTTGCCAGCTTAGAAGTTTTACAGACCTGCCACAAATTGACAAATGCACTCTGTTCAGAGTTCATATACATACCCGCTGTTTTTCAGGATCCACATAGCGAATGCCAAAGTAGTCTTTCTCCAGCAAACTGTAATGATTGCAAACATGATCTATGAGAAACTGGCCTTTGGTGTCTCTCTGAAAAGGAAAAAGGACATATATATATATATAGTAAGGCTATAGGTTATTTCTACATAATTATTATGCCTAGCTTTTGAAATTAATGTTTAAACACACTTTATATATTAATTATGTTGCTTCATGAAGTGGGGATTCTGTTCCATAAGAAATATATATTCTCTCCTTCAATCAGCACCACAGTTTCACCAGTCTAAAGTCCTTCTCAGGCATGACAAAGTTTTAAGAGTGAATGGAGTGTACGGCTGTGCACACTGATTCTGCCCCTTCCACCTCCCATCTTGTTGGGTTCAGACACAAGGTCTGAAAGGGGCTTGAATGTGTGTTTGCTTAAGATCATAAGAATGCGAATAGCCTGCTGCATCCACCATTGTGAAAAACATTTTAGCAAAGTGTCCAATTATTAAATTAGCTAAGAAGCTAAAAAGTCCTAGAAAGAAAGTATCTTTTTTAGCCAAACATCTTCAAGCACAACACCTGGAAACGGCATTTCTATTACAAAAAAAGATAAGCATGAAGCCAAGAATAACAGCGTTTAAGGATTTACTCTCTAATCCATTCATTTTATTGGATTATCAATCTTCCTGATCCCTATACACAGAGTACTTGAGTTAATTAGTACCTGATCAAAGGCTGAATAATGCAATCATTTTATTCAAACCAACACCAAAGCTCTTCTTCTAAACCAAAAGCTATACTAAATAGGTACATGAGCAACAGACAAGTTTGAACAAAAGATACGATGACTGAGATGCAAGTTTGTTAGTATCATTCATTTTGAGAATCTCATTCAGTGGAATTGTAGTTGGTATATACAGAAACAAGTACCAGGATCTATAAGCAGCTAGGCAGAAATGCAATCAGATAGCTCCTTTACACTCAAGTACAAGGGGTAGCCAACATGGTGTCCTTTGGATCATCTTGTTGGATCACCATCATCCGCAGACGGCCAATGGTCTGAGATGAAGGCAGCTATAGTCCAACAACATCAAGAGGACAACATGCTGGCTGCCCCTGCTCAAGTACACATTTGAAGAGCTAGATGAGCTTTGGCGTTTAACCCATGTCTGGTTGCTTGTGGCAGGAAACCGAGTGCCCCAATTCCTCAGCAGCAAAGTTGTGATCGGGCCATACAGTGCTGCCCTGTGATGCACTGCTATGTGAGCTGCTTGTCTGGCAGTATGTCAGTCACAAGATATGATCATGACAGATAAGGATCACTAGCAGCAACCACAGTATACGGATGGTGAGGAGGTAAAGAAGCAGAGTGAAGCAAAGACTGGAAGACTTTCCCCCACAAAGTCATAGCCACATCCAAGCTACTTAGTAGATGTTCAAACTCTCTTGGTAAGGTACTCTATGTACATCTTTCTTAACTTAGGGAAGCTCCCCGTGGCAGCATTTTTTTTTTTTAATATGTCTAAAATTAGCAGCCTTATACCTGGTGTTGCTCTGAAATTATAAGAAAGAAACAAAGAAAACTGTGCAATTTTTAAATCGGTAGTTAAAATCAGTGCAGTTTTAAAAGGTTCAGTCTACCACCTTGGTTCAAAATGGTACATGATTATATCCAAGCAGATTAAAAACTGCTCCTTCATCTCAGGCATCACCATACAAAATGGTGTCCAAATGCATAGCAAAAAGGCAATCAAGAAACTTTCCCACACAATAGACTAGCTGAAACAGTACACAGTGTTGGCCAGCAATTCTAAGGAACCAAAAATAAATTTTAAAAAATTGACATTTAGAAAGAAATACTGCATTCTGTTAGTTTTATGGCTGTGCACAGTACAACCCCCAGACCAGGGATCCAGCCTGACCCAAGGAGCTCCTGACCCACAGTCCAGCCCCAAATCACCACAGGAACCCTCATCTCAAATTGGGTGGAAATATCTCAAAAAGCATCCAAATGCCAAGAACACAGAGAAACAACTTTCCAGAATATATAGTAGATACATGTAGGTATGTATATCCTGCATCTACATCAGCTCTCAATAGACTCCATCTCAGATTATTAACCAGATCCATACTTGATTAGCTTCTGTAATGCTACAGCATCAGTGGACCCCCCCTCAAAACATTTGAGAACCTTAGGTCTAAAGCAAAAATCACCAATATTGAGCCACAGGTAGGGAGTAAAAGTAAGAAATGTTTTCTTCTTTGGATAACTATTATTAAATTTCCTCTCTCTTTTTTGTTAGAAAGTGTTGAGAGATAAAAAATTTTAATCTGCTTTATGGAAACTGTTATTCAGAGTCACCTTTATGTCCATTACAATATGAAGTCATTTCTTTTGCATTTACATTTACATTACTTCAGTTTAGGATTGAAATACAGCATGCTTCCAAGCAAGCATAATTAAAGAGCTGAAATATATTTTCCCAGAGGTTCATAAGCACACAGGCAATTTCAGTTATAGATCACCATTTCAAGTAATGCCAATAGATGACCCCTAACATCTGCTCCTCACCAATTTCCTGTGAGATACATGTTTACACATGGGAGCAGTAGAGGCAGGCAGGTTAATTGCATTTCTTGAATAATCTCACTGAGTCAGTTGAGTGAGACTATTCCTAAGTGAATAATTCCATAAAACCAAGCCAGGTCACTGACTAAATCCTGCTTTCAAGCCAGAAGTTAGCTTGAACTTTCAGAGCTTGCTTTGAACTTTCAAAGCTTGCTTTGAAAAAACAACAACATGATTTTGCACAAGAGAAAACTTTTACAAACTTAGAGTCTCTTCATAAAATCCCTTCTATACATTTCTTTTGGTTCCCCTAGATCAGGAGTAAAGGAACCTCTGGCCCTTCAGATGTTACTGAACTCCATCAGTCTCAACCCACACAGCTTATGGACAGAAATAACCGGATTTGTTATCCATCAAAATCTGGAGGGCCTCAAGTTCCTCATCTCGCCCCGCATATTGTAGTAAACAGCCCAACCTTGAAATGCTGCTTAGTGAATTTAATGCCAACGAAAACAAAATCTTTTTGTCCCATGGCAGTGAATGGGTAGGAGCTTATCACAGATGTAAAGGTGGGACTATTGAGAGCTGCTTGGCATGGTAAACCTGTTTATTTTGGGGGGGGCATACTGTTTTTACTCCTGGCATAAATGAAAAGATGCTCCTCATGTCACATAGGACCTATGTTCAGCTCATTTGTGTATTGTCTTCCTCACCCACTTGCAGGCAATTTAATGTTGCTAACTTAAAAAAAAAAAGAAATGGCTGTGTGTTTGTTCTAAAGTGTCATCCCTCATGAGGCAGCTTGGAAAAAATATGGATTATTTTTCCTAATGCGTCATTCCTCGGGAGACTGCTCTGAAAGTGTATGAAGTATATACAGTTTCTTCCCACAAAAAAATGCCTCATCTCATAGATTTGCATCTACAAATGAACAATAGAGAAATAATTCCTTTATTTCCCATGTTGGAGTTGAGCTGTACAATTTGAAAGGAAAGCTTCCAATTCAGAAAATACATTTTTAAATCATCCAGCTAGGGCTGGGAACCCTTGTCCAAAACCCTGGAGAGATGCTGTCAGTGGTGTAGATGACAGTGAGAGAGAAGAAGCAAGAGACTGACTACGTAGAAGGCAGTTTCCTACATTCCTATAAAATGCAAGAGGGAGAGGCGTGAAAGTAAAGAGAGCCTTCCGCACTAAACCAAGAAGGGAAGTAGAACTCTTAAGAGTTCTAATTCAAATCCAGTCCGAATGAAGCTCTTCATTATAATGCAGTGTGCACAAAACCCAGTCCACTTAAAACGGATGATATAGTTAGCTCAGCAGCAAAAAGTATCTTTAGTTGAGCTTCTTCATCATCTGAACATATGCCGATAAAGTGCATATCAATCTACTCAGAAGAAAGTCCCTGTCAGGAGTGCGTGCAGGAGCCAGGCCCTGTGACCAGTAGGGCTTCACAGGACTGGGGGCCTTCCTAAGTTTGTCCTGGAGAGGCAAAGCGCGGCCGCACAGGTGAGGCCGCTTGGTAACTCACTGCACCTGGTGGCAAGAGCCGGGAAGGAACATAAGGTCAGCATTTCCCTTTGGCTCTCTGCCACAGCAACTTGTTTCCTGCCTTGCTGCATTTGGCTTCTTGCTTCCTGATCCTCGGACCTCGGCTTCTTGACTCCTTGCTTCTCAACCCTTGACTTCGTGACTCCCTGCTTCTTGACCCTTGGATCCCTGGCTTCTGGTCTCTCACTCCTGCTTCCACCCCACCATCTTGCCCCCGGTCCCAACGTCCTCAGCCGGGACTTCGATCACCCTTAGATCAAATTTAATGGAGCTAATTCCCAGGTTAAGTGGGGCTAGAATCAGTTTCACACACTATTATTTATTAAAATGTCAGAAAGCCACCTTTCCGGCAAAAGCACAATTAGGCTTTTAGCTTGTTCACCAAACAACAGATCCATATGCCCCACAACAAATTTTGAAACTCTCCCAAGCTGCTGCATGGTGAGGAGTGCTGTTGTTCAACAGAAGACGAGGAAGGATGAAATGTCTGCATTACATTCCTATGTCCTTTGAATCTTAACTAGGTGCTCTGGGTCACACTTTCTGCAGTCCAATTTAGTATGGTTGCAATGTTAAGAAACTCAGTTCTGTGTTAAAATGAAAAAAGGGCCAAAGCTTGCTTGCTTGCTTACTTACTTACTTTGCATAGCTGGTTGTACAATGGACAGAAGAAAATAATATATTCTGGAAACCCGTTAAGGACCAACAATTCCCCACAGTACAAAGTAACAGTTTTGCTCTGGCTTTAATGTATTAAATTGTGAATATGACTAAGGGGACCAAGGAGAATGATTGGAGTTTCAGTTGATAGAATGAAGGATAGAGAGGAAGAGGAAACTGAAACTACGTCCCAGTCAACTTTTAATGAGAAGAGCCTGCAGGTGAAATTGGGGGGGGGGACCCTCAAGGGGATAAGGACTCTGTGGCAGAAGAGTGGGCAGAAGAATGAGACACAAGAGGAATAGAATGCTGGGCTGAGTTACAGTGAGTGACAGGTAAACAATGGTTGGCCGAAAAGGCATTGTCCCATTAGGGGTTTTGAAAAAGACAGTGGCTACAAGAGACAGAGGGAATGCAATGAGAAAGTTAAAGAATGAATATGTAAAGGAGTTAGCATGGTTGTGAAGAAGACGACTTAGGATATGAGCATTCTGTATACAGTGACTACTTGTTATGGATCTTACATTCCTTAATTAGATGTTTATGTTTTAATTAGATGCAGCCTTGAGAGTGCACTTTGAGGAAGCTCTGTAGAGGCTCATCAACCATTTTGTCCAAACCTGAATGGAGTTTGGCCTCCCCACCAGCCTGATGAAGACCAACATTTTTGGTCAGGACATCACCAGCATCAGCATTGCTGACCACATACTTGAGGTGGTAGACAATTTTGTCTGCCTGGGCTCCAGCCATAATCAGCAACCTTTCTACTGACACTGAGTTGGGCAAGCCTATTAGTAAGGCAGCTAAGGAAATGGCTTGCCTCTTGAAAAGAGTACACAATAATGGGATGCTAATGGCCAATACCAAGATTAAGGCCTACCAGGCGTGTGTGTTGAGCACACTGCTTTATGGAAGTGAGTTATGGGCAACATAAACCCGCCAGGAGCAAAGCCTCAATGTTTTCCATATGCGTCAGGAAGATCTGGGGCACCACATGGCAGGACAGAGTCTCAAACAAAGATGTGCTCTTCCTAGCCCACATGTTCACACGTCTGTCCCAGTCTACGTTGACATGGGAAAGGGCCATAGCTTAGTGAGAGAGCATCTGTCTTGCATGCAGAAGATCCCAGGTTTACAAGTAGGGCTGGGAAAGACTTCAGACTAAAACCCTGGAGAGCTACTTCCACTGTGTAGAGAATACTGAGCTAGATGGACCAATAGGATAAGACAGCTTCCTGTGTTCCTATGATCCTCCTATTGTTCCAGGTACTGAGTTGTGTCAGAGGTGGAAGTAAAATCACAATCTGCTATGAGATTTCACTTTATACAATGGAAGAAGAATGATATATGCAATATGAATTGAAAGGGCATGCAATGCAATATCCATGTCTCCCATTTTGCCATCATGTGTAGTTTATCCACTTTGCTAATACAAGATGCTGAAGAACAGTCATGGCTTCCCCAAAGAATTTTGGGAACTGAAATGTGGTGAAGGGCTGAATTTTCTAGTCCTCTGCCCAGAACTATGGTTGATATAACCTCAGTCTCCAAACTTTTTCCTTTCTGTGACAGTTGTAAGAGTGTTGCTTACAGCCTGGCAAAATAGGGTTGGGCAAATCCAGTCCATTTCTATTGAATGCCAGTTTTGCATCAGTTAATACATAAGTTCACGATGTGTGTTCACGCTTAAAAAATCAAATCCATCAATCACATTCAAGTCCTCGAAATCAGTGGTGAAATAGTATTCTGTTAATGATTCTATCAGACCATTCAGCGGCTAGAAAACACAGCACACTTTAGTCCCAAACAGAATTCATGTGGTTAAAATCCTCTTTAAATTAATTGCATTCATATAAAAAGGAGAGTCTGTTGACCTCGAAAGTACCAGATTATATTTCTTCCCATCTGTAACATTTAATCCAAATTACATAAACTAAATGTGGTCGCTATTTTAAGATCTAGCAGTGAAAACCAAAGTCAGTTTGGGTTCCAATTCAATACACATTTACTTGGGAACTCAGTGGGATTTACTTCTGAATAGATCCACAAAAGAATGCTGCTCAAGAGAATGACCACTGAAAAGCATTTCTATCCAGGTAAGAAAAGGGAAATAATATCAAAATCTTCTTCAAAGTCCACAAAAGTTATCAGCACAAGACACAGACATCTTGATATGTCAGTCCAGCAGCATAAACCTGGAGTAGTCATTTGTGACAGCCTGAAAGAAGAGGCGATTTAATTATTTCATTGCACAAGAGTTACCTTTCCTGGTCATCTGTAGGCTATGAATCTTACTCCACAGATGAGCAGATATGCGGCTGTTTTGAACTACTATCATGACTATATCCTCCGGCTCTCATAAGCTGTAAAGTAATTGGTTTGATTCGTCAAGACATGACACCCTTTGTGAGGCAAGAGAAACATGCTAGTATATGACATGCCATCTGAATTCCTACTAAAACACCTTTAACTGCTACAATATCTTAGGTGTACTGAGTTGCACTGAGACATTTAGGAATTCCTAAATGATGAGACAGTATTTTCAGTCGGTGAGAGCTTTGTAGTAGACAAGGTTTCCTATGTGGAGATAGCCTCTGTGTAATGGAGGAGGGTTGTTTTTTAACAAATCTGAAAGTCAGTCAGAAAACATTTGAAACTTGTTCAGAAATCACCCTCATGCTCCCATTCTGCTTTACAAAATATATTCCTTTTTTCTAGCATGAAAAATATTAAGACTGGACCTTAGTAAAAGCATTCAAAAGAAACTATATAATGAAGATGGTAGAACAATATTCTGAAGACCACGTCATGGGACTTCCGGGTTAGCACCATCGGCTAATGGCGGATTCCCTCCGAGCTCCGGAGGGAATCGGCTCCGCAGGATCCGGGTCTTGCCACTGCGGCGACGCGGGGACCCTCAGAAATCACAGGCGCAGAAGCCTGTGAACCTGGTGACTCAGCGGGCACCATTTGCGCCCCCCCGACCCGCGAAGGAGCCTTTTTAAAGGCTTCAGAATGGGCGACGGGGTGAGCGGCGCGGTGCTGAGAGTCGACTGCTTCTCCTGCGGAGTGAAGCCGCATGCCATGGTCGGAGAGCGCTGACTTCTTCTTGTGAACAATTGGACTCTAAAAGCAACAACCCGTGAGTAATACGGAAATTGGATTTGTAAAGAAAAAAAAATTTTGAATTAGGCACGATCGGGGAAGGCGCAAACAGGAAGTCCGTCTCCCCGTCTTATAAATAATCTAAAGCAAGGACTAGCTAACTAAGGTCGAGAGAATTTCTTCTTCTTTATTGGGTAAAAGACATTAATTTCACGATTTGGCAGTATAAGTAATTTCACTGGAGGATAAGAGCTAATTTTGAGAGCTGAAGTGCCACCCCCCCGGACCCAGGAGTGATCTGCGAGAGAGCCTGTTGAGGAGATATAGAAGAGTTTGACAGCTGTCAAATTAGCTGTCAAGAAGGAAAAAGAGAACTTTGTTTCTGCTATCTCTGCTGGATATATTTGCTACAATTTGGTTATATTTTGTTGAAAACAAGGAAGAACTGATACAAACTAACTTGATTTTTGGATTTGAACTGGAAGGAAGATAAAGTAACCAAAATCCCTCTAGAGGGGATTTTGGGACATTACAAGAATGGCTGAAGGAGGAAAAATTCAAGCTAAATTGGACAGAGTGTTTCTTCTCTTGGGAAAGTTACAAGGCCAAATTGATGTTTTGGCTACAAATGTTGCAACTCTGGACTTAACAGTAAACAAATCCATTGAATTTGATAAGGACTTGACTCATGAAGTCCATGCAGCTGGACAAGAAGAGAAACTTGAAAGATTTGAGAGTGTGGAGAAAGAGATATATGTTGTTTCTGAGGAAAAGGAAGGAGGAGATGTAATGTTGCAGATGACAAAGGAGAGCCAGAGGCCTGACATGATGGCTACAAAGGAAAATAAGTACTGGATGATGAAAATCTGTTTTGAATTGAAGATTGAAGAATGGATTACAAATTTGATTAAGGTGAAAGTTGGAGCTTTTGAGACATTTGGACTTAAAAGGAGTAAGAAACAAGATTCGGGCTCCACTTTTAAGTATGGAGGTCTGGCTGGAAGAAATATGGACCCTATCGGGACAGAGCTTCTCCGAGATCTGGTGTTTAATATTAAGGACTACCAAAAAAACCGGCAGAGAGGAATTGAGAGAGAATTAAGAGCCTCGGACGTGAGGTCTCCAGGCTGATAGTAGACTAAGACTGATGGACATTTGTTGGGGATTGAAACCGGGAAAGGGTGGGGTGGGGTTTGGGAATCCAAAGGGTGCATAATTATAATCTGTTTTTTCTATTTTGTTTTGTTATTAGTATGAAAATTGGGGAATTCGTGGAAGGGAATTTGGGTCGACTTTTAAAAAAAGTTTTAAGAATGAGCACTGATGTTTAAATACTGATGTTTATAAGTTAAAATTGGTTTTTCTAAAATGAATTAAATATAAAAAGGTCAAAAATTGGGGACAAGAACTTGTTGAATTAACAATTTGAATTGGAATATAAGAAGGGGAGGTGTGGGGAAGTCAGGGAAACATGTTATTGAAAATAAGGATTGTAAACTTTATGTGTTTTTAACTTTTTTTGTTTTTTTTGTTTTTTAATGTATAAAGGTGGAAAACTCAATAAATATCTTTTTTTAAAAAAAGACCACGTCATGTGACATCTATTATTTTTAAAGCCGCTTCCTTAAGAAAAACACCAGTACTAATGGAATTGGACTATTTTTTCCAAAACTGAACATTAAAAAAAAATCATTTGGAAATTTACAAACACTCAGAAATGTTATTTTCTAGGTACCTCTTTGGAACTGATGGGGCATGACGGCTGTTGTACACATAAACCACATCTAGGAACATATTGGCAACTGTTTTCCAGTGGTCCATCTATCTCTGCCTAAACTGACTGACACTGGCTCTCCAGAGTTTAAGATTGGGGACTTTCCCGGTTGTACCTGAATATGCCAAGGATTGAACCTAAAATCTTCTGCATGAAAAGCAAATATTTCCCTGCTTCAAATCACTAGGATAAACTATGCCTGTTCACTGCACCAAAAGATTTTTCACACAATATTGTAAAACCTTCTAGAATAAACTTCTGTTCTGCATTTTCTTTTCCAACGGTGAACCATTAAAAGTGTACCAGAGAAAAATCATTAACTATGCCCACTTGAGATCTGTAGAGCTTATAATGCTCTATTCTTGGAAGAACTAGGAAAGGAGCCATGAAGACTTATGTAATAACATATTCCACACACAACTTTACACAAGCCAGCAGAGAAAAGCTGAAGTGTTCTAAACATCTAAGGGATTTTGAAGGGACAAGATTTGAGAAGCCAATGCTACGTAGTTTTAACTCCAGATGATAATCGCCAGAACTGTTTATATTTTCTGCTCACAAGAGTTGGGGCAATATTGATGAAATAATAGCTTTTTCTTTCTGTCTTTCAGGTCCTAACTCAGTATCATGTTGGCTATAAAACATCTGTAAGATCAAGCATTTGAGCTTAAGATAAAACATTTAATCTTTTCCATAGTCCATTTTGCACTGGGTGAAAATGACAGCTACGGAAGCGGAGCTGGGATGAAAGGTCTCCCAACATACAAATCGCTTACCTATAACGACGACGCAGCGGGAAAAAACTGATTTGTTTCCTGAGTTGTCGGGAATATTTTATGCTATGGAGTAATAGACCGACGGGGGGGGGGGCAGGGACTTTCGTTCCATTGCTTTTCACTGCCACCAATACAGTAGGTATACATTTGGTGCCACCCCAGAGTTCGGTGCCCGTGTGCCCTTGCACCCCCAGGTAAAGACGGCCCTGGGTACACAACCAATGTATCAGAGGCGTTGCAGGGTCTTGAAACAAAGTACACACATGGATACACAGTGAACCCATTCAAACCCTCAAGAACTAATGCCTACAACCATCTTACCAGAATAAGTCAAGGAAACTCCATTTTCTGAAATATAGAAATTCACCCAAAATAGCCAAATAAATGGTTTCATTTAGTTCTAAAGGTAATAAAGATGCTGTACACAGGTAGAGGGGAGAAGACCTGAGTAGCCATGGGGGTGGGTCAGGGTCAGACATAATCGCCAAATCCTCCTCCTGATCGGCATATTGGGCAATATCACACATGTCAAAGAGCCAGACAGAAGCCCATCAGACTCACAATAAATGTACAGAACCCATCTCAGGATGGGAATTCACGAGGTGCATCAAGAATAGATGATGTCAGCTGATTCAAGATCAAGGAAACTAAATACTTTCTTTAAAAGATGAAAGACAGGTATATAATCACTGCCTTGAGTGATAAGGGGCATGCATGGGACTGTCATTGACAGGTTTCTGACATTTTTATGATGCTTCTTGAAATGCATTGTGGGAAATTGTGGTTGCTTTTAAAAAGTTGTGGTAACCTTTGTTCTGGCTTCTTCTTCTTTGCTTGCTTTGGAGTTGAAACATGGTTGTGACAATTAACAATCAGGCTTAATAGCTGCTCTTTAGCTCTTTAACTTGGCTGCGGTCTCTTCTTGAACCTGACAGATTTTGGACCCACAGAACCAGATCCTGACAAAGTTGGGAAACCCTTTAAGTAGGGTACCCCAAGTTTTGTTTTCTCCTTAACAGTTGCAAAAGAAATAAGCTATGTGTAAGAAAATCATTGTGTAAAGGTATAGCAACCCCCTGTTCCTTAGCAATGTTTATTTAGAACAAATAAGGAAGAAAATAAACAGTTTTTTTAATTCATGGATTCAGTTGAGGAGAGGGGAAGAATTATCTCCTTATCCTTGAAAATCTGTGAGAGAGCATTTGTTCTGATCTTCTTGTAACTTGGCAGATTGTGGTTTGTTTCCCCACCAAAATCTTCATCCAGAAAAGCCTCAAAGAAAATGTCCAAAAATCTCATTAAAGTTACAGATGGGCCTGTGGCATATTTAAATCTGTCAGTGCAAAAACTCTGGGCATCTTTGCTTCAATAGTTCTTATTTCAGTTTTAAATCTTTTCAATACTAAATTCCTCCTTCAGAAAAGACAGGTTTTTCTTATATACTGTGTACAGCAAGTACATCATATTGTAAGGTTCTGCTTTTGCCCTCTTGTGGGAAGGAGGAGGTCTACAGTGACAGAATTCTCAACACAAAAGAGACATCTGCATTGCAAAAACTCTCATGGAGTTGCACACTATTTACCGTATATGTCACTTTGTATGCTTTTTGTAAACAGGAAAATGCAGGCAACTTAAAAAGAAAAAAGCGTCAAATCTCATCATTACATACAGATGCTGTCCTCATTTAACATTTGTTAACAAGTTTGTTCATAGGGCTCAACAACTGAGGTTGCTTTTTTAGGTGCAGGAAAGCAGATTTGTTTATTTTGGTATTCAGTATATGTACATCTAAAAAAGTTATTAAGAGAACATAGCAACATCTTTAAGAGATGGAATCCATTTGAGCTGCAAGAATTGTTCTGTGTACAAAGGTCACAAAAGTATATTTATCTTGGTCACCTTTGCAAGAAGTTAGAAGGGCATATGCACTGTAACTGAGTATCTGGCATATTCAGCAAAATATCTGCCATTCCAGAGAACTGAGTCAGGTACTTATGCAATGGCACTTGTGAAGGGTGCAGAGAGACAGAAGGGCTGAGATAAATTCTAAAATCAGAACAGGGAAGCAGATAAGACATTCAAGATGTGGCTCTATTATAAAAGGCAGTCTTCCAGGCAGGGTGCAGGGATTCTGTAGGTTTTATAAAGAGCATTATCTTAAGATATTACCCACTACTGATTCAGCTTCCTATCCTATCTAATATTTCAGTTAACATAGAAATGTGAGACTTCATAAATGTATGTTGGTCAGGAAGTAGTTATTCCCTAGAAAAGACAAACATCGACTTATACAGTGACTGACAACAGCAATAACAACAACAAACTCACTTTGTATGAAATGTGTTCATGCAAACCATCTCCTAAATGCATTTAACGGTCTAAAAAGTTTTAATCATTACTTAAGAAAAAATTACAGACAGCAGCAGTTGTCAGACTTTGTCAAAGTGGGATAGCCTCAGCAGCTGGACATACCACACTTCAAAACAATACATGGGTAAGATTTTTGTTATTAGAACTTCTAAAACTAATTTGGACTGTGTTGTGTAAAACAACACCAGTAATAAATTTTAGATGAGGAAGAGTGATTTGCAGAATATCGAAACACAAGGAACTCCAAGGACTACCTTGTGTTAAATATTAATTTTGTTACCCAGCTACATGAAGAAAATTGAAGAAAATTCTGAATCCTGTTACTATTCAAATATTGAAGATATATGTGGCTCATAATTAATTGGACAGTTTTCTTTTTAACTAAAGTGTGAAAAATAGGGGGGAAGCCAATTAAATTCTTCTTGCCATCTGTGGCAAACTTTATTAATTCAGAATTTAAATAAATACACTTCATGAAATTAATATACAGATATCAGTGAAAAACCAGTTTAGATGAAAAGAGCATTAACAGCTACGGCCAAGATTTTCTGTCACATTGTATAATTAATTCATATTAATGGGAAAGTTTGCCTTGAAGATACGTTCTGCTCTTATTTAGCTGGTCCCAGTTCTTATCTTAAATTTAACACTCTGAAATAATTTCCCATGACTGCAGTGACTCAGAGAGCAGGGGGAGGGGAGACGCACAAGCTTATTGCTATGAATAGTTGTGTTTTGGCTTCTTTATGAGAGTGTTTTAAACAAGTTTTCTAAAGCTCGTTTTTTAAAAAGAGAGAGAAAGCTATTCATTCAGCTGTTTCCCTTCTTATTTCAATTGCACATTGCCACTATGATAGTAACGTGCATTCTTCCACATGAGATAGCCTGGTTTATGTGACTGACCAGTAACTGCTGCAATTTCTCACCTAACAGAAAGGTTGCATTAAATTCCTGCCGCATCTGAAACTGTCTTGTCATGTGTAAACAGCACATGCCTCTGCAGGCAAATTTATCAACTGACAAATATGAGACATTTATCAAGTAACAAATAGCTTCTTTGCTAAGGCTGCCTTAGGATGGGAATAAATTCCATTGACCTCAACAGGACTTACTTCTGTGTAAGCATGCATAAGATTGCACTATAAAGCATCAGAGTAAATCCATGCAAAGAAATCATTTAATTAGTCCACTAAACCAGTTCCTAGCTCATGCTATTTGCAGAGACATGCACCATACTTCATCCTTGGTTGAATAATATTACCCCAGTGGCAAAATTATTTTTATGAAGAGGAAACCATTGCAAAATTACAGTCCCTTTCCAGCCATCAAATGCAGAACTGGTATCTTTTTTTAAAAAATGGAAACCACATTTAGCAGGTCAACATCTAGAAATTTCAGAACAGTTTTAAAGGAAACAGTTTTAATTGACAAAGGCATAATGGTTTGTTGGTATGGGCTTGTTTAGGTATGAAAATTAGCTCTAAAGTAATAGTTTCCGCATGTTTTTTCTGAAGAGTTAATGTTGGTGTTATAAGGACAGAAGGTGCATTTGTGGGCTTCCTACTCTCCGTCTTCTTTTGGATACTTTTTCAAAACACATTTTGAACAAGATATGATGTTACTTTAAATGAGGGGCTATTCATATTCTGTATGCTTATTAAATTACTGGAGATATTTGCTACACTAAATTCAGAGCTTCTTCTACATATTTTTTTCTACGGAAACAAGCTTATATAAATGCATTGTTTAATCCTGGCCAAAGGGCCCATGAGACCTTAGTTATGCTGCTGATTATTATTATGTGCTGTTTATGCAAATTCATCTCTTTCTCCTTATCACAGTGGCCGGTTCAGCAGAAGGGTTTTGGATTTGGATTAAGTCTTTTATCTGAAATGCTGGCACAAGAGTTAATACACCAGAGGCTAGAGTGGCTTGAAGCTCAGGTGGGGGGGGGGGGAATGTTGTATATTTTCCTCTTATATCCACTTTTCAGATCATATATGATTCCCCAGTGTCTCTGATGTCAGTTTCAAGCTTAGAAAAAAGCAGGAGGAAAAGGCTGTGACTACTCTCACGTACACTTGGTTTATCCCAGAGGCTATGAACTCGATCACAGAAGTGTCTTCTCTAGTCTTCTATAAATTAGGAAGGGGGATTTACCCCCACTCCAGAGGCCCTTGTTAGCACACCTGCCCTGGTAGTCAGGAATTGCAAAAGTTGCAGCATATTCTCCTTCCTAAAAAGAGAAATCATTTTATTATGAAGTTACCTACTATTATCGCCTAATAGACACCATCCTTAACATTGCTGAATGTTTTTAGTGTTAAAGGTGAAGTTCTGGGTTTATTTTAAATTTTAAATTAAAAAATAGGGAACTGCAGCAAAACTACTCAATCTCTAGAAAGGAATTGCTTAAGCAAATTCATAAACAGCCAAGATTGCAAAATAATCACACTAGAGGGGTTAATGAAAGGCTAAGATATATTAGATGCATTTAGTCATATTTTAGTTACATTATTATTTCAAGACATCTGGACTTGAATACTTGAATGCTTTAAGAATACATCAGGATTAGGAAAAACTGGATACTGGATAGCAGATTTAACAGAGTTGCAATCCTTACCTGGAAGTAAGCCCCATAGAACTTTTTGGGGCCTACTTTGTAAGATTGCACTCTGAGCAATAAATTCTAACGCTAATTTACAATTTAATGGTGTGAACTATCTCATTTTCCCCACATTTACTCAACAGCTTGCCAAACTAGAATGTCATCCTATTTACAGAGTAACAATAAGAAGCAGGTGATTAGGTAAAGATCAGCCTTGAACCAAAGGCAGAGAATTTCACACTGTCCCAAACAGAGGCAAGTCACAGTGCAGGGTATATCTCCATGCCTTCTGTTAAATGATGTTACTGACTACAGTAGTGCAATCAGAAGATTTGGTACATGTCATTTGGCACATGTCTTGATTTGGTACCTGTCTTGGCCTCAGTCTAACTGACTAAGACATTAGGCAAGTACATTTAAGTTCCATTCAGTTTCTACCAATGTTTGGGAGCTGTCCTAGGTCCTGCAGTTCATACTTAAAACTCTGTTACCAGCAACCAGCTACAGCACCTCCTACTTGCAATGGCTGCCAGCCAACTCCGTTATTCCCAATCAGTGCTCACAGGTCATTGCCTGGCACTCTCACTCGAGGGTAGGCCAGTGCCCAGTATGAACAGGATGCCAAAATATGATTGCTGCTCATTTGTACCAACTAATACATTATCCTGCAATTATAATCATTTAGGTAAAGAAATCCTAGGTTGCTTGGTTTAGTAAAATGTATTATAAGTGTTTTCCAGTATATACTCAGTACTTGAAATAACATTACACACACACACACAAACACACACACACACACACACACTCAAATGTACTGGGTATGTAATACTGTTCTGTTAAAGACACATTCACACCAAACATTTAAAGCACTGTTATACCACTTTAACAGTCATGCCCCCCCACCAAATCCCCTAATCATTGGAACTTAAGTTTGTTACACATGCTGAGAGTTGCTAGGAGTTTCCTATTTCCTTTTCAGAGTTACAATTTTCAGAGTGGTTTAAGAACCAATCCCTCTTCAAAGGGAACTCTAAGGCTCATGTGTACATGTAGCAATTTTACCGGATTTAAATATCACATCACAATTACCTGATTTTCTTGGTTGCTAACCACTGTTTTCTCTATTCTTCAGACCAATGGGGCATGGTTGGGAAGCACCTTGGAGATGTCTGTGATAGCAAAGTGCTAAAACAAAAAGTGGAGGCTGGCTGAGGTCATATAAGTCCTCCTGCCCCAATCACAACATACATCACATTATATGACAGCCATATGATAAAGCACATTGCTTTCCTTCAAATAATCATAGGAAACTGTAGTTTGTTAGGAGTACTTAACAAACTAATTGTAGCTCTGTGAGTTCCCAGGATTCTTTGGGTAAAGCCACATGCTTTAAATATGCTATAAATTGTATGGAGTGAGTGTGATATACCTCTCCTGAACTCCACCACCTCCTCTCTGAGGAGTGTGGCCTTTTAAAGGAGTATCCTCTGGCCTGGAGGTGACTGATTCTACACCCTTTGTCTCTGAGAAATTGTTGTAGATCAGAGTTTCCTAAAAGATTATGTGTTACTCATTGTGAAGCCCTGAATGAATGCAAACCTCTTTTTTCCACTCTGAAATCTATTTTTAATGTCATGTGCATAATCTCAGTTGCATAATCTATCTAAAAATGAATATAAACAGCAGGAAGATGAATATGAGGGGAGGAGAATAATATGTAGTACATCATCATTCCTTTCACAGCTCTGTTGTTTCAGGAAATGTCTGCTGAGGGAATCTCACAACGGTTTCACCTCCCAGATTCAGGCACATCGCATGGTTTATCCATCGCTACATGCAGGCTTCTTGAAACAGTAGTAAAACCACTGAAACATTTCCAATGAATTACTACTACAAACACAGCAGGGAATGCTCTGTTCCACTGATTGAAAGAAGGGAAGAAACAAAAACAAAATTACAGAGCTGATTTTTTAAAATCGCTCTTATTCATGCAGCAAGCATCCATTTGATTTCAGCATATGTCTAGTGCTACCTGTCAAGATAAAAGCTTGCTGAGAAATGTCAGAAAGTTATTAAAGAGACTCTTCCCCAAAACAAGTTGATTAGAGAACTACCCATTTATGAAAAATCCTCAAGGGTAAGAAAGAAAAATGTAATTTAAGAAAATTGTTGAGAAATATGACCATTTCCTATATATAAGAAAAATGCTGTCTTTATATATATTTCTATAATTACTTACTAGAATATGATATGAGAGACAGAACAGCTTACAAATGTTTGCTAAAAACATTTCCAATCAAATGGTTCATTTTTAATTGGTTTTTTTCAAAAATGAACAACTTTACCGGCACATAAAGCATGCTCAGAAAATTAGGCCTCAGTACAAATGACATCAGGTGGGATTTTCAGATTTGCAAACTTGCGTGTTTGTATCGAGATGCACTCACATCATTTAATGTGTAGACTGTGCCAATTACATAATTCCGTGGGCTAGAAACTATGTGTAAGCCTTGAAGCTGGCTCAAGACTTTTTGCTGCCCCAAACACCATCTGGAAAATCCATCCTAATATCTCTTGAAGCTTGCAAATGACAGAGAGCAATTCCCAAATTATGCATGATCCGATTGGGCATGATCCGATTAGTGTAGTCTACTCCTGAGTTTTACATATCACATTGTGTGACTATGTGAGCAGGAATCCAAATATTGCCATCCTGGCCATCTGCTTGGGATGCTTGTACAGTTGTGCTCATCCTGACAAGTCTCACTGAGACATGTAAGAAAAGTACAATGTGAATTGCCAACAGACAATGTCATTTATTTCCATGAGCTAAAGTGTGCTTCACTCTGATATGGATTGTGGCCCAAATCTTCAAGTTAAATTGCACAAATGTACAAAGGTGCCTCGAAAGATAAAAACTCCCCTGTTGTTTTGGACCCCAGCAGAGAGATACATAATGCAAGAATTTGGGTCAACAGCTGTGACAAACTGTGAACAAACAGCTCACCTTTTTTAAAAAAAACAACCCTGCAATACTCTAGAAAGCATATGGTCTCGCTTTAACTAAATGGAAAA
Organism: Podarcis raffonei; assembly: GCF_027172205.1. Classification (NCBI taxonomy): domain Eukaryota; kingdom Metazoa; phylum Chordata; class Lepidosauria; order Squamata; family Lacertidae; genus Podarcis; species Podarcis raffonei. Next base: position 59,695,902 of record NC_070612.1, on the reverse strand, counting down.
TAATGAGAAAAGAAATACCTCCATCACAGACAATGTATCCCTCTTTTATAACCGCAAGACAAATTTATGTATTAATTGTAGTTTGGCTCCAAGGCAGGAAGACAGCCTACGGCTACAACACACAATTTTCCCTGATGGAAAGTTGGTGGGAGGATCCAGACTTGGTTCCCCAGTGTTTAGACTGAGAAAAATTAGAAAGCTTTTCAACTTACTGAATAAAGCATATGGTAATAAGACAGGAACGGGTAAACAGCAAACCATTTCAACTCAGTATATCCAATAAATTACACCCAAAAAAATCTTATGTAAGAAATACTTGGCAAAAGAATAAGGCTGTGTCACATTGTCATATGAGAGAGCCAGTCATATGTTCAGTGTAAAATATTTAATACATGCAAAAGAATACATAAATATAAGCATTCTACTCAGTTTTGTTCTTGCTACTGATACTGGGCCGCAAGCTGGAAAACCACATTAAATTCTATACCTTTTGTAGGGTTTGGTAGCATCTGGAAAAACAACTTGGCAGTGTACCAGGGGAAATGGCCATTAAAAAAAAAATCTTTGGTATACGTACATAGATGTGGCATACTTAAAGTAGTTATCTGGCTTGTGGTAGCAAGAAGGAGTAAAAAAAAACACCCCACATTTATTCACGAGTGCTCTGCTGAGCCAGTGGAAATAGCTGTAAAGCCTAGAGTCTAAAAATGTATCTTTTCAGCATGAAAAATTATTATTATGATTATTATTATTATTATTATTATTCATTTCAGTTCTATACCACTCTAAATTTTTGTAAGAAAAAAATCTCAAAGTGGTTTACAGCACATTAAAACATCAAATAGAACAACCCAGAAAGTAAAATATAAAGTATACAACCAAAGCAACCTACTAATGAAAATGGTGTCACAGAGAAAAGCCAATAGATGCCCATTCATACAATCAGATTCCATATGCTCATTCTAACTGCTTTATAACTATTAAGTGACTGGGTGAATTGTATCTTTTGCAGTAATCGCACATTGACATCTGAGTGCTGTGAACATGTAACAGCCAAACAACAAACGCTTGGGTTTGCATGACTATCTATCACCAAATGCACTGCCTACCCCTCAGCGCAGCGGCCCTTTATATACCGTAGCAGTGGACCAGAGTGAAGCCTTGCTCCCTCTAGTCCACCGCTGAAACCTTGCTTTCCCAAAAGGCCACTATTGGGCCATTTGAGTTACACTTTTGGTTGGTCAATCCAGTTCTCGCCTGCGGTTGGCTGAGGCTGGAGGCAACAGGAGCTGGGCTGAGCTGCAACCATCACCCACACTTGGAATGAATGAGCAATCTTTATAATTAAGCAACTAAAAGAATCAACCTTTCCATAGTTCTACCCAACTGCAGGTGCTGCTTCACACTTTATACCAAGGAAATTATTCCTTTGCACATGTCATTTATGATGGGAACATATGTAAATAAATCATGCTTTTATCTGCAGAATGCATGCAAGGCTTCACCTTTCAAAAATGACATTTCACATGCCTATTTTGTAACATCTGAAGCAGCCCCCTACAGCAAGGCAACATCCAGCATATAGATTAGTGAGGTGTTATTCTTTGTTTCTTTTTCTAGTGTGTGGCATTGCTAAAGATATGTGTGTTTTTCTTTGACAAGGGAAGGCTACAATAATTTCTAAATCATGTCTTCAGAAACAAAGAACAAAAAAAACACCTTATGACTAGGTTCAGAGGCGGATTTAAGGTAAGGTTATCAGACGTCCCCATTTCCCAGGGACAGTCCCCAGATTTACAAATCAGTCCCCGTACAAAATCCATTGAAGTTGAAAAGTGTCCCCAGATTCATTGAAAAAAATCTGGTAACCTTAATTTAAGGGAATGCAACCAGTTTGGTCAGCTATGATGTAGAATGGATGGCAAAAAGCCGGGAGTGCCGAATTTGGGGATCACATAGGGTGCTGTTGAAATTTGAGACCCCAAAGACCACCAATGCTGGGTTCTTTTAAGCCAATATTATGCTTTGCACATTGTGTATTTGTGTGTTCTCACGTTCTTACCCATTTGAATCTGTACATCACTATTTCCACACTGCAATGTGCTTGAGGATATTGTCTATTTCAGCTTACCCATCCCTAGGCAGGAAAGAAGGCGATAGAACTAAGCTGTCCAATTTACTTAAGTCTATGGAAGCATCATGGGAGTGTCAGAACTAAGAGTCTAGACCAACTGATGGAAAAATTAAAAATACATCAAATCAAAAACTCAACTGATAAGATCAAAGATATATCTTTTTGTTTTCATTTATATTCACAGAGGGGGTCCCAAGATACTTTCAATATGTCAAGCCTTGTGCATGTTGTGATTTAATGAATATTTATTTCTTGCAAACATGGAAATGAAGCATACGTGTATACAAGCCCTGAGGCACAAACAAGTCCTCTGAGGAAGCTGTGGAGCTGTCACACTAAAACTCCTCCAAAGTGTACACTTAATTCACTACCAATGGAAACTGGGGAAGCTTAAGAATTCATCTGTGCTGATGCCAAGAGTGGTGTGCTATGAAAACACCCTCATTTTCTGTATGGGGTTGTTTAATTTAAAAACATAAGGAGAGTCCTGCTATATCAGGCCAAGGACCCATTTAACCCAGTATCCTGTTCCCACTAGAAGCCTGAGTGCAGCAGCACATTCAGGCCACGGATCGACGGCATAATTTATCTCTCTACTTGTGTGTACCTGTGGCAAAGATGAAGAGGAAGAGAGAAATACAGGACAGCAGAAATTGCTTACTGACAGATAAAAACAGGCTGGCAATGGATTATACACTAAGTAGATCCATTAAAAGCAAACTGACAATAGCAAAACTGAGTGAGCAGAAATAAATAGGAAGAGGCATTTGCGATACCTGACTGGGTTCACATCAGCTGCTGAAACTGAGCCATGTCTCTTGTCAAATTCTAAACCTGAGCCAGATAACATGATACCTCATGGGACAGTGTTGAACTATAGACACTGTGGAGAGGAGTGTGCTAAAGAGCACAGGGAAGCATATGGAATTTAAAGGCTGCAAGAAGAGCCTCCCCAGGAGCAACGCTGCTAGAAAGAACAACAAAGGAAAAAGGAATGCAAGGTATTAAAGGATTTGGTGACGGAAAGTGAGATGAGGCACTTATTGATGCCGGCTAACCACCAGCCCTTCCATTAAGCAAGTAGGCTGAAGTAAGCAGATGATGTAATACAGGAAAGAAAGTGGGGACTCATCATCCAGAGAGAACATATGGAAAATAAGATTAAGTTTCTGGTCAGTTCAGAAACATATTGTATCTCTGCTGGCTATGGCTCTTCGAAGGGAGGAGAAATAATAGCAGAGTTTGCACATACACAAAATACTCTTACAGCAGTTTAAAAGCACAAGGGAAAACGCATACACAGAAAAGCCAACATGAAATATGTGTATGTTATTTGCATTATAGTATCTGTTGTTAACAGAACCCACGGTTGCCATTTTAAAGATGTCATATAACATTTGGGATAGGTTTTCCCCCAGAAAGCATTCCTAAATTAAATTGTCTTATAGGAACTGCAGCAAGAAAGCAAATAGGATGCTGAATCAGTAATTTGTCCCATGGTTTATATATTAGTTATAATTATATCACTTCATATAATAAAAAAATTCTCTAAGTGGTTTACATAAAAATACAAAAAAAATCAATAAAATATCCTAAAAGCAAGACAAAAATGAGACAAAAATAAAACACGTGTATATCACAAATAAAATTTGAGTAGTGTACCAAACAAGAATTAAAAACTGAGGATCAGAGTCCAGGAAAGCTTCAATAAGCTGTGTTTAAAAATTATTACAATCTCCACTTATAAATTACCCAAGGGAGGGCATTTCAGAGGGTGAGTACTATCACTGAAAAAGCCCACTTCTGTGTTGTTACTAAGTGGTAATCTGCTGGTTATGTAAAGCTGGCTCTCCTTGGAAGACTTTAAAGATTGGTTTGGTTTGTACTGGAAGTATCCTGGGAATATCTGGTCCCAAATTGTTTAGGGCCTCAGATGTTAATAAACAAAAACCTTGAACATGGCTTGATAGCTGATAGGCAGCCATAGCAGATCTTTCAGCATGAATCTTTCACACAATCAGGAGTTGGAAGGGTCTTGCAGGCCATCTAGTCTAAGATGCCTGTCCAGCCTCTGACTGAAGATCTTCAGTGAAAGGAGAACCTGGTTCCACTGTTGAACTGCTATTATTGTCAAGACGTTTTTCCCGATCTTCAGCTGACACCAACCTTTCTGTAGCTTAAGCCTAGCTGATTTAGTCCTGCCCTGTGGGGCGGCACAGAAGTCTTTGCCCTCTTCTATCTGATGGCCCCTTGGGTACTTGAAGAGGCCTGTCATGCAGCCCCTCTGACTACTAACAAGCACAACCTCCTGCTCCCTGTGTTGGGACACGGATCTGCCTTTTTGTTCCTACTCTGTAAAAAGTCATGTAAAGAGCTACAGAGTGACTACAACCATAGAAGAGCTGGTATTCTCCAGCATCCAGCCACACAGTGAAGCTAGTTTTATCCTGGCTGCATAATATGCAACCTTGAGTTTTACAGTAAAAATTCTGGCCTCCACTGGAGACAAGTGCAAGGCTGGGTGGGCATGAGGCATCAGACACAGAAAAGCAATTCTTACGTTTTTAACTGAAGCATTTAAAGATTATATACTGTTATTTGTTCGGGTCCCAGAATTGGTGGGTGCAAAGGCATCCATAATTCCTAGAGTTAGCAAATGTCAGAGATTACTGAATATTTGGAATTACTAAATGCTGGGAGTCTTCACCTGGGTGCCAGACGATGTAACAGCGTAAGAATACAGGCAGAGCCTCCGGACTGAGGCATCACCTGGGAGATAAGCCGTTCAGAGGGACAAGGGAAGAGTTTTGGGGGGAAGTTTCCAAGGTTACAATGGTCAATGATGTAGTCTGTAGGAAAAATTGTGGTCTTTTGCAAGAGGCTTGAAAAGCAGGGGAGAAGGAGGAGAGCTGAGGAGATAAGCTGAGGCAGAGATACAGTGATGACATTTTGGCTACCCTAAAATCCAGTGCTGCACTCCTACAGGAACAAGCCCTTTGTGAGATGTGACTGCTCTGAACTCTCTCCACAGTAGATTCAGGTGTATATATGTGTAAATAAAACCATATATCTTAAAGACACTACAGTCTCTACTGTGCACCTTTTTTTTTTTTGCAAAGGAAACACAGATCCCAGGGTTACAAGTGGTGACAAGATTCCAGGGAGTTCCAGAAGTTCACCCTAGGGTTTGTGTTTCCTTTGGAAATTAGGCACAGTGGAGACTGCAGTGTCTTTATGAAATATGGTTTATTTACATATACTTACAACCTGTGTCTAGATGAAGAGAGTTCAGAGCATTGACATCTCCAGAGGGGCTTGCTCCCTGTATCAGCACAGCAAAGAATTCAAAGGCATCCCAAGCGCCATCTCCATCTCTCTGTCCCAACCTGTCACAGCTAGCTTGCCAAGAGTTCTGTGGGCCCCCTTCTCCCCTGCTTTTCAAGTCTCTTGAAAAAAGGCCCCAATTTTCCCTGCCTCCGGTGTCATTGCCCACTGAAACCCTGGCAACCTCCATTGCCTGATCTTTCCCTGATGGGCTGATGACTGCCCATCAGAACCTTTGTTCTTCTTAATGGCCTCTCACCCAGGAGATGCACCATCAGGAAAAACAACTTAGTCTGCATTTTTACACTGCTGTTTTGCACCCAGGTGAAGACTCCAAGCATTTAGTAGCATTTACTAACGCGTGTGGCGCTGTGGGTTAAAGCCTCAGCGCCTAGGACTTGCCGATCGAAAGGTCGGCGGTTCGAATCCCCGTGGCGGGGTGCGCTCCCGTCGTTCGGTCCCAGCGCCTGCCAACCTAGCAGTTCGAAAGCACCTTCGGGTGCAAGTAGATAAACAAGAACCGCTTACCAGCGGGAAGGTAAACGGCGTTCCGTGTGCTGCGCTGGCTCGCCTGATGCAGCTTGTCACGCTGGCCACGTGACCCGGAAGTGTCTGCGGACAGCGCTGGCTCCCGGCCTATAGAGTGAGATGAGCGCACAACCCTAGAGTCTGGCAAGACTGGCCCGTACGGGCAGGGGTACCTTTACCTTTACTAACTCTAGGAATTATGGGGAGAATCAAGTACCCAAACTCATAACAATATTTAACTGCCAAGCAGTAGTAGGCTCTTAGGGAAAAGAAGATTTACAAAGAAATGGGTGCAAATTTTGGCAGAAATTTGTAAGGACTGAACATGACAATCAAGGTTTTTTTTTAAGCTTTAATCTGATGTTCCTTATAATAACAAACAGGAAAAATCTGAAAGCAAATTACTGCTCAAGATCTCATAATAAGCTAGAAGATGTACTTTGTATCTTCCACAAGGCAATGGCTAAGATAAATTCCTATCTAGAGCATGCCCTTGGATGATGTGTTTACTAAAAGGGGAAAAAAATTAAGAGTTCATGCCAAATACTGCCTTCTTTGTTTGGTGAACTAGCAGTTGCCTAGCTCCTTTAAGGCTTAGTTATGCATGACAATTCTAGTCAGGGAATCCTATTTTTCATGTCACAATTCCAGTCTCCACTATCTTCTCATACATATTTTTGATGGGCAAACATCACAAGCCTTAATTCTAATTCCCCCCCCCAAAAAAAAGTGCTTGCATGCAACTGTGTGTGCTGAATGAAGTGTGCTGAACATTTACTTCCCTTCACCAAAAGTTAACTTGATGTACATGCCTTGCCAGCTTCATAATACAGTACTGCTCTGTATCAACTCTATTGACGTCAGAGTCAGATGGAAAGAGATTCAAAGGTTTCCAGTGCTTCAACTGAGCATTAAAAACCAGCTAAAATTCTGCCCAGTCATCCAAAGCTAAAACAGGAAAACGGAGATAAAACAATGGGCAGAATATGACCTCAGCTTATACTAAAATAATTAGACATTAGCCAGCCTAGAAATTAGGAGAATGCATAACTGCCACCAAATAGTTTGAATATCTAGGTCCCCCTTACCCTTCATTATGTGACTAGGGTTGGGGCAGGAATTCATTCAGCCCACTTTTCACAGCAGACCAAACCAATCTGATGTCCCTGAACTTGCTTCTGGATTGGAATGCAACTATCAGTAAGATACCACACTTCTCTGGATTCGAGCCAGCTTTGGTCCCAAATACTTTGGCCTCTCAAAAATGATACTTTATGTTAAAATACATATAAAATACGAACATTAAGGGGTAACTGCACGGAAATATGTACAATGGAGATGTGTATTTTAAGTAAACAAGTACATACTAAATGTGTCCAATTTACAAGCATATCTTTCAGGCATTCTCTAAGTCAGTAAAAAGGGATGGACTGGATCTGTAATTCAGAGCCAGTGAACTTGACACAGAATGGACTTAGACTGGTCAGTCCATCTCTAGCTGTGACATCAGAATGTTCTGCATAGATAAGGCTAGGAAATATAGATTGAGGGAAATCCTGTTAGACATTATGGATGAGAAGATAAAATGAGCAGTGCAGCAGCTTGAGGGAAACGATTAAGCCATATTTATCATAATTCAGTGATAGGGGACTTGTGGCCCTCAATATGTTATTGGAATACAATTCCCATCATTTCTGACCACTGGCCATGTTGACAGGGGCTGGTACAAACTGGATTACCACAGCATCTGGAGATCACAAATTCTCCACAGACATCCAGAAAATTATGTAAGAACAATCTCACTTTTGCAGGATATGATGTTTAATACTACAGTGAAAAAAGTATCTGCTTACAGGCAAGGTATATTTCGTACTTCTTAAGTCTCCACATTGAGGGACATTTTTGACCTGTAAATAGCCCCTTTGTTGTTGTTGTTTAGTCGTTTAGTCGTGTCCGACTCTTCGTGACCCCATGGACCAGAGCACGCCAGGCACTTCTGTCTTCCACTGCCTCCCGCAGTTTGGTCAAACTCATGCTGGTAGCTTCGAAGACACTATCCAACCATATTGTCCTCTGTCGTCCCCTTCTCCTTGTGCCCTCCGTCTTTCCCAACATCAGGGTCTTTTCCAGGGAGTCTTCTCTTCTCATGAGGTGGCCAAAGTATTGGAGCCTCAGCTTCAGGATCTGTCCTTCCAGTGAGCACTCAGGGCTGATTTCCTTCAGAATGGATAGGTTTGATCTTCTTGCAGTCCATGGGACTCTGAAGAGTCTCCTCCAGCACCATAATTCAAAAGCATCAATTTTTCGGCGATCAGCCTTCTTTATGGTCCAGCTCTCACTTCCATACATCACTACTGGGAAAACCAGTAGCCCCTAGTTGTGTATATAACAGTAATTACCATTACTAAATAACAAACTGGGATTTTTTTTTTAGGTTCAGAACTTCTCTGCATTTTTAACTTAGCTCTCTTCCACAGGAAGAAATTAACCTTGATGTCAACCCAATCATAAATTTCTAAGCAGTTCAATAAAACATAAATGATGTATAATTGGTGCTTATCAACAATCTTTTGACTGAAAAAGGGGGGGAAACTAATCAAAAAGATCTGTTATCCACTAGTAATGTGCTTCTGCTGTTGACTATTTCTTGACTCTTTGGTACCATTTTTAGTCTGTTAAAATCAGCATGGACTTGTTATATTATACAATGTAGAGACGAACTCTAGTAACACATTTAAGCAGAAAGTAAAAGCTGAACTTGGAGAATGAAGACATGAGAAACTTTCTTCTTCTAATCTGTAGACTTCACTCATTTTTAATACACATTAAATTGGCTCTTCATTGCTAAATTCATTTAATCATACATACAATCCTTCAGATTTATGTTAGTTATCCCTAAATAATCAACTCATTATTTTTTCCTTCATGAATTATGAATGCTAATTTCAGTGGGAGAAATGCCGAAAAATAAATAACAAGTGACAGTTTAGAATCTCAAATTGAGATAACTTGATCAAAATATGCTGTATGACTCAACCAAATTTGTTGCTTAAAATGAAGGGAAGGTAAGCTTAAGATGAAATGTTATATTATTGTGATAGATATATCACTTTACAGAAGGGGTGGGCACTTGGACTTAAGAGAACTTGGCAGAGCAATATGTCATGTTACCTGCAGACACACCAGGCAGTGAGAAGCACCACTTAGGCCACCTGAACCTCAAGCAACACCTCTGTACCCTCCCAATTTGTGTGCCCTCTCCTTCAGAGAGACTGTAATCCCATCAAGAGAAAGCCATCTCCCATCTGTGCAGTCTAGAGAACCACTCACTAACAGTACCACAGTCTTATCTGGACTGAGCTCCAGTTATTGGGTCTTATCCAGTCCATTACTGAGGCAAGACAATGGTCCAGTACATCCACTGCCACACCTGCAAATGTAAAGGAGAAGTAGAGCTGTGTGCCATCGGCACATTGATGACAACATACTCCAAAATTCTGGATGATCCAACTCTGGTTTCTTGTAGATGTTAAAGTTCATGTGGGAATAAAATCAGACCTTGAGGAGTACCATGCTGAAGGCTCCATGGGGCAAAAGAACATTCCCCAAGCAAATGATCCCAACGACCGCCCAAGTAGGGCAGGAACCACCACAAAGCAGCGCTATCCACCCCTAACTTGGACAGCCACTCCAGAAGGATACCATGGTCAATGGTACTGAAAGCTACTGAGAGGTAGAGGAGAATTAACAAGGACACATTTCCCTTGGCTCTCCCCCAACAGAGGTCACCATAAAGGGCAGAGGTGCCAGCTTGAAAGGGTGATGGGGTGGATGTCACAGGCATGACGTCAGGACATTGGGAGCAGCCAGGAGCAGAGCTGAACATGGTGGCCACACCATGGTCAGAGGCTCCTCCACCACGTCCTCTTAGTGACGCCACTGGCAGGAGGCTGCTTCGAACCTCCTTCTTCTCCACGGCAGGAGGGGAAGGAGTTGGCCACTGGAGCTGTGCCACAATCAGCTCTGCACTTCACCTCTGGGCTCTTTGAACATTGGGGGGCCTGGCTCCAAAATATTGGGGAAAGGGTTCAGCCCCCAGGAACTGGTACCCCTGATACAGGCCAACCAAAGCCATTTCTCTGCCAAAACCCCGATTGAAATGGATCTAGAAAATCAGTTTCCTCCAAGAGCCCCTGGATCTGGTCCACAACCACCTGCTCAAGAACCTTGCCCAAGAAGGGGAGACTGGCAACTGGCCAGTAATTACTTAAGATTTACTCCAAATCCAGGGAGGTTTTCTTGAGCAGTGATCGCACCACTGCCTCTCACAAGGAGGTATTAATCACCCCACTGGCCCAGACGGCTGTCCCTTCCTCTCCTAGTTTTTATTAGCCAAGAGGGACAAGGGTCCAGAGCCCAAGTGGTCGCCCAGACATATCCAAGCACCTGGTACGCATCCTCGAGCCTTACTAACTGAAACTCATCCAACATAACAGGCAGGGGTGCCAACTTGAATAAAATATTGGGAGGGGCAGTTAAGTATAACTGATTACATGATATGGCACATACACACCATTTGAATGGCAATGCCCTCAACATTGGGGGAAGTGGCCCCCTCAAATATTTTATTGGAGGCGCCAAAGACCTCCAAGCCCCTAGGAATTGACTGTGCTCTTGACACCCCTTGAGATTCGTAACAGTGGAGTCAAGGTCCCGGCACACACAAGTCCTTTTATCCTCAAAATGCTTTGCAGACAAGGCACAACAAGCTACCATCTGTCACCTCCATTGGGCCAGACTGTAAAAGGCCCTGCAGTACCCAGAAAGGTTTTGCCAGACAGCACAATTAGAATGCAATGGAGGCAGCAAAATATGCCTTCTTTGCTGCTTTTATTGCCACTACGTAGGCTCAATTTTGACTGGAATTTTTCTCCACTTATGTTTGAGCCATCTCCCAGCCTTTTTCCTCATAAGCTCTGGAGTATAACGGAAGCCAAATGGGCCTGAGCCATTCAGATGTTCCAGATTGGCTAGGGCATCACCAGGAACACCAGTCATGTCACCAGTCCTACACATGAGCAACTCAAACTCTGCTCTCTCTCTTAGCTTCCAGTTTCTACATTCCAACTGTTATGTACTGAGTTGAATAGGATCCAAAGTGCAGCAGTCTGATTGGTCCTAGAAAATGAAGCAGTATGATTGGTCCGCAGGAGCCACCCAGTCCAGCTCCAGGTGGAAGTGAATCCACAACCTGATTGGCCTACAGGAGAATCCTGGAATTAGCCAATCACGTGCAGCCCATTGTGTAAATAATGTATATAAAGCAGATATTGTGGGGGAACTTCCATTCCTCCTCACCACTATGAGCTGAATAAAGAGCTTGAAATCCACTCTCAACTCCGAGTATATTTCACCAACCATTAAAATATTCTCCATTGTCACGTGTTTTGTTTGGCTTTCAGTTATGCTAACATGCCATGCCACCCCCTTCCAGACTGTAAAAAAGAAGTGCAAACCATGGGAAGGTGCTGGTAGTTGACCGCGTGTTTTTGTTTAAAATTGTATAATTGAATACTGTATCCAATCTCACTGGGAAAATTGACCCAATTATGCTGCGGGCGTATTATTTGATTAGTAACTTTGTTATCTTCTAACCCTTTGGCATATTCATTTAGTATGCTGTGAGCTAGCTTGTTGGTAACAATGTACCACAAAAGTCTGTGTAATGAATTCTTTTGCATTTTTAGGAGAGAGTTGCAAGGATGTGCTCTCTTTCTTTAATCAGAAAATTGTCATCTCAGACATAGTACTTGACTAGCAAGCTCTGATTCGCTGCTTTAGGCAGAGTGAATCAAATGTTATGTGTCTTACAATTAAAGAAACCAAGCTATTGCTCTTGCAGCAAACAGTAGCATTCATTCCCTTAATGATTTTTCTTTTTTTACCCCAAAAGCACATTTTAACCTGCAGTTTATTTGCTCAGAGTGCCTCATCTCATTTCAAAGGTATTCACTAATATCTGT